>NC_056733.1:504367314-504382314 GCF_019279795.1 Protopterus annectens
GACCCTGTATGTGCTTATTTTGTTTCCACAATGTTTAATAATGTTAATGGATCAAGTCACTCCTTCAGGTCCTTTCAAAATCTTTTATTTATCATTGACTATAACAATGCCTTTTACTCCCATGGTTCAGTCCACAAAGTCATAAATAATAGATATGTGGATACCTGGAGTTTGCTAGAGTGGATTGATGTGCACACTGTACCCTTGCAAATGTCTGTTTTTAATGCCCATATACTAGACCTATATTCAAATAAATCGCCAAAAATGGTTTATATGCACCTACATGTTACTCTTTCCCCACGTATGGCTTTGACGTGATACCAGCGATGACTGAAATGTTCTGCTGTGGTACATGACAACAAGACACAATTATTTAATGAAATGTTAAACTAAACAAAGCAGAGAATTTACCTGATTTTAATACACTACTGCAGATGAGCAGTTCTGCAGGAAAGGGGATAAAACAGATAACAGAATGTGGCTTAAACATTTCCCAGATGAGCACTTTCATTGAGTGCCTGATGGCATTTATATAATCACCAGTGCAGGAAAGGGACCCAAACAGAAAGAACAAAGCTCGATTTACTCTAAAACTGAGGATTGGTATGTAATGCTTAACACTGCATATCAGTGCACATGCTCTGCATAGTAATTATGTCCCACCGTTCTTTCAAACTGCCCAACCCCCACCTCAGCAGCAAACTGCACTACAGAAAAAGACTCTGTTGGTAATAGCTTGGAGTGCTTTCAAACTTCAACATTTATTAGACAACCTGCCGTGATGCTGATGGAACGAGTTAAGCATGGTTGAATAATGAGTGTTCTAGATTGGGAACATTTACTTATGTAATAAATATGGAGGGTGTACTATTTATTAATAGCTAGTTCAGGAAATGATGTGACATGAAATACAATTTTACTAAATTATTTTTGTCATACTGTAGATTCAGGCATGGCACCAGCCTCATCCATATTACAAGGCAAAGCAGCCACAAATATGAATCTGTAATTAACATATGCAAACCTAAAACCGAATAATCGGTGCAACAATCTCCTTTTAAGCCATAATTAAACATAAAATATTTCCACAAATAAATATAAATAAATAGTAAGACCATCGTATTTAATGCTTTGTAGAGACAGGTACAAGTCCCTAGTAAATGACGCATGTAAAATTCAGTAATACTATAAAAAAGTAACAATAACACATCATTTACAATAGTGCAGGTAATTCATTAATTGGGTACTTTTGGTGATTACTACAGTCCCAGGAATTATCCATGAGATGTCACAATAATCGGCAAAACAACCAGAAGATGAATACATAGCAATGTCATATAGAAGTACAATACATAGTGGAGAGTCGATTATCCAAACTAATTGGGACCTAGGGTAGTTCAGATAATCAAACTGTTCGGGTAATCAAACATACATTGAACCAGATAAAAAACTTCTAAAATCTTGTTTTTTCTGGACACTGGGAATACACTTTTCAACCATTCAGTGATTCCAGTGGACAATAAAGAATATTTTTCACACATGAACGGGCTGCAAGCTCAAAAAACATGCACAAGCGAATACATATAGCATTTACATATTCAGACTTTATGATTTTTCCTACCCAAAAACTTTGGAAGACTATGTTCAGATAACTGAAGTTCGGATAACCAACGCTATACTGTATGCATAATGGAGCTAAAGTACAGTTTTTCAAAATAAGCAAAGGAAATTATGTTTTCTAAGCACAATTTTGTGATCTACTTGTGAAGTAGATATCACATTTAGTGCTTTCTGGTACTAGTTATACTCCCACATACATTTTTTTATATAGCTTCCTTTACTGTTAAATCAGACTTACAGACGATACCTTCATTTATTAGTATCTGATAATTACTTACACATTTAATCATGAATGTACACCTGAGCTACCCTGATTTCCTCCAACCTACTAAAACAGGCTGTTTTACTTATTACTCTAAACTGGTCATTTATAATGCACTTAATCTTGCCTGTATAGCTTAGGTCATGGTCGAAAAGACTGCAATGGGCCAGTTTAATTAGCTAATTAAACCAAAGGAGCAATTTAATTGTCTGAAAACTAGTAAATCAAACTTCATGGAGGATAAACCCAGTTGTGTGTGATTGTAAAAGTAGATTCAATTTCCCCCCACAGTGTGTCATCCAGGAGATATAGTACAACTAGAAGAAAGAACATTTGCAAGTTATGCACAGATTTTTTTTTCGGCACAAATCAAAGATTCACACAATCAGGCATGACATACTATTCTTCAAAGATTCGTAGGTAATTACAAGGCTGGGGCCTTTTTAAACCTAGACATACTTCCCAAATGTATTTCACAAGTTTTGATACCCTAGAGGTATTTTTTATGGGCACATGTAAGCTTGGGCATGGGTGGTCAAGTATTTTTAGCCTGCCTCTATCTACTAGATTCATGGATGCCAGACCAGGGGTAAATTTTTGCTTCCCCATCCACTCATCCAAATTGTGCTTGAATTGGGTTAGGGAAGAACTCTGCTTTGCATGGATGTTCCAGAAAAGGGTAGTTTCTGAGACACATAGCTGTCCCTCCAGCATGTCCTATCTATGTTACAGCTGAGGTTTAGGTCCCTAGATCAGGTTCACCCAGCTAGTCTAAGCAAAAGCAAAATAAATTCCAACAAGCCACATGAAGCCACCTAAAAACATATAACATTTCTTCACAGTAGCTGTTTTGGGGGTATTTTATCTATCTCTGGACTGCTTACGTTCTAAAAGGTCATAATTTTCTAAATTTTTAACTCTTCTAGAGTACACTGGTACAGAGTGTAATAATGGGAATATCAGTAAAAACAGGTGTTAAAACTAGACAGCAGCACAGAGGGTACAAATGTAATGTCACTAAAGAACAGATGCTATAAACTTCTACACTAAACTGCAGCTGGTTTTGAATGTATGCTGTTGACAGTTAAATAAATGGGGTAGCAGATTCTTACATGGTTCCATTTAAGCTGACCCAAAACAAATCACATTTCCTGTTATTTACAACTAAACTGTTAGGATAATCAATATAAAATGTGAATTCTAATGTTCAAATATCATATGTTGACTTCTACTAAAGACTGGTATACAGAGAGGTTATTATTATTGCAAGTTTTGTGGCGCATAATAACATTCAAGCCTGTGGCATATCTGACTCTGTGAACAAGTTATTTGGCACTGTATGAAACATTAGTAGCTAACGATGCTTGCACATTGTGCAATATAGCTAAGAAGTAGTTTGTATCTATATTTTGTGAGGCCACATAAAGTATTGTGTATAGTTTAGAAAGCCATCATGGGAAAGGAAAAAAGGGATGTTTGATAGGATACAGATGGAGACTTCTAAGACAGTGACAGGTGAGAGAAAATCAGTCTGTGAGGGCACAGTTAAATAATAGGTTTTGTTTATGTGATGGACTGTATTCAGTTTTGGGAACCATACAGTGAGAGGAAAAGGATTCCTGGTAGCTAAAAGAAGAAGAACAGTATTAAGACAGCAACATGTATGGGAGAATCAGGAAGGGCAGAGTGAAATAAAGAAAATGATGCTTAATAAGATACAAAGGGTGCCCCTACAAGGCCCTAACTCCCAACTCCCCAACAAACTATGCAGTCAATCATCTGGCTGCAAAACACTAAAATCACTGTGTTTAGCAGGGATCACTCCTCCCTGCACCACATGTGGAGGACTTTAACCCCCACACCCTTTACTTATAACTCACAGTTGCTCAATCATAGAGACAATAAATACTCCATAAATATGTTATCACATACAGGAGCAATATTGCGCTTGTTGTTCCAGTAAACCAATCAGAAACATTCCTGAGGAAATGTAAAACTTATCGGGTAACTTCACAAGTTGGTGTTCATCCCATGCATTTCACTGACATGCATAGATGCTGACACAGAGGAGACAGGTGTGGAACACTATGTACAAGTAGAAATTAAAACAAAACAAAAGGATAGGTATATGCTCGAATGGCGATATAAAATGGAAGTAAAACTGTAAAAGGAGTTGCAGTGGGTACTAATAGAACTTTGAGATGCTAACAGTTAGGAGAATTAATTCAATGCAGCCCAGGAGGAAGCATTTCAGTAGAGATGTTAGGAGTTCTTTACTGAAATAGTTCTGGTGAATAACATGAGGGGGCAGCAAGTTGTAATACACCTGTGTATAGCCCATTTATTACAAGTTCAAGAATTGCATGCTGAGGAATTCACCTTGAGACATCCATGTTGAGAACACACGATGCAAAGCCCTCATGATCAAACAAAGCCAACTGTGCATTAATCCTGTGATACCCACATCCAGGAGTGGGTTATTGCTATTATACAATGACATTATTTAAAAAAAAAATTGCTTACTTTTTTAAATAATGACTTTTTATAATGGTTGTATAGTGGTGCTGCGGTAGTGTTGTCGCCTCACAGTAAAACTTTGTCCTGTTAGATTCTCAGCTAGAGCGTCTTCTGTGTGGAGACATGTGTGAATGGGCGTACCTTCGTTGAAGGCTGTGCGTCAGGGTGGCAACTCGGCACGTAAAAATCTACTGCCAATCATTAGCTGACCGGAGTTCTGCTGTGGCGACCCCTCACTGGGAAAAGCCAAAAGGCACAACAATATAATGGTTGTATAATGGCACTTTAGTATTCTTCTGCAGTCTTCTTTCTTTACTGATGTACTGCATATGCACATGGTACATACATCCCCGTCACTTGCACAATAAATCAATGCAGTGTAGTAAAATATAGGAGTGGACCTCCATAGTAGTCTGTGTTTTGCTTTTTTTTTCTTACCAGAAAAGCAAAAATTTTATGTGGAACAGGGCCAAAACATGAATAAAATTATGAAATTCTACAAAAGTTGAGAGGAATAGTTACAGGCAGTATGATCAGTCATACTGCCAGTAAACATAACTTTTGAACTGTCTAGATTTTTGCAGAATGTCACCGATCTTCCACACCCCTTGTAGTATACATTTAATGATGGCAGTGGGCATATGTGAAAGGCAAGTCCGGCCACTCAGCAATACTTCAGCAGCTGGCCTTATGTTTAGTGGTATATGCTCAATTTACAATGAGCAGTATGATTGGGCTGTCCCATCAGTGTGCGCATTTTGGAACAGTAATAAGTCTTTATTATATGATAATGAAGAAACAACTGAAACTGCAAAAGTGAAGGGATTAGCAGAAGGGGAGGCAGCACAGGGTACTAGATGCAATGTATGTTTAGATGGACTCAATAGATTCATTGTTAAATATTTTATACATTCAGGCATGTCCCATGCCTTACACCTACCTATGATGGGCAGGTTGTCCAGTCTTAAAAAAAATTAAAGGCAGAAATGTGTAAAAAGCTTAACAGATGAAACAAAAAGTAGCCCACTAGGCTTTGCACAATTATGCCCAAATAATGTGTGCATAGTGTACAGTAATCTGTACGCAAGGTTCAGCACCCTTAGACGTAACTCCAATTATATTTCACGCAGGCTCAGACCCAAAGAGTCCTTCAATAAGAAATATGTGTAATAAAGATCATGGCTGAAGGCCTTGTCTAGGCCTTCCATTCAGCAAAACTCTTTGACTGATCATTCTTCAGGCCATATTTACAAGAGGAGCTAACTGGATTTTCAAGCTCCAGAAACCAGAAATCTTCAAGCAGAGCCCCAGCTATACCCCACAGGGGTCATGCCAACTGAGGACCAGATTTTTTATTTTTTTTTTGCTTAACTGTATATTTTTTTCTATCATGTCCTAGAATGCATCAAACATGATTGGTGTGTCTATCCCTTTACTTTTGTTAGTCCGTGTTTTTGGAATGTTTTATTTACTGGTGTATTTGTTTGTGCTTGTATTTTGATAACTAGGTGGTCATACTGGGTATAAATGTTTCTTTTTTTCAGGGGATGACCTACCAAGTACCATATCTCCAAAAAGCATGGCACTACAAATTTTAAATGTTATTTTTCTATAGTTAAACCACATACACTAAATTTACTCAAGAAAATGTGATACTCTACAGATGCTATTCATGCACTGTCTAAAGAGAAAATTACTTCATTCTCATTTTTTCCCATTTACAATAAACAGTCTGGACCAGGCATCGTGTCAGAAATTTGCTTGGATTCTAATGTTGATACCTGTCCATTGTGTTGTTCTTGTCCACAAACATAAGGCCACACTGCAGTATAATAAACACCACCTCAATGTCCCAGAGGGAAAGACTATATAAGCTCCGGTAGCACATATGGCAGTGATAAAAGGGTGGTATAAAAAGGGGACATCAGAAAATGTCACCAGCAGTTACAGGTAACATAACTACCATAACTGTCTCAACTGCAAAATACCCATAGATTTACTTACTTTTTATACACTGGCAATTGTTTACTGGGAAAGTCCATCTGGGCCTGTTGTGTCCATTTTCAGCAGAGGCCCAGGAAGAAAAGTTCCATAATCAATTAGTCAAATTTTAGACTTTTACACAGATAAAAGGAAAAGTCTTAAAGGAAAACAGTTTGCCAGAGGTGGAGTTGGGAAGAAAGAGAAAGTGACTTGAATAAATATGCAAAGATAATCAATATGCATAGGGTGAATTAGAATGACAGTCGAATGGGGGGAGAAATAGAGGGGAAGTTGGAAGCATTGAAGAAGACTAGGAAGGTGGAAGGATGCCAAACATAACAAATATTAAGAGGCAAAATTAAGTTTTGGTTAACACTGACCCCTCAACCAATTAACATAAGGGTCTATATTAGAACACCGAACATTCAAAATTTCAAGAGTTCTAATATCGACCCGTTTTCAGCGAATGCTGAAAATATCAAAGAAACAGAAAACCAAATGTTTTCCTAAGGAAAGAATTTGGTTGCCCGTTTCTGTTGCTTCTGTATTTTCAGTGCTGTGGTGGAAAGTTACGGGTCGGGTTCAGGTAAGTGTGCGATTGTGTGGATGTGAGGGTTAGGGCGGGTTAGGTGAGTTAGGGTTAGGGTGCGGGTCAGGTAAATGTGTGATTGTGTGGACGTGAGGGTTAGGGCGGGGGTAGGTGAGTTAGAGTTAGGGCATGGGTGAGGTGACTGTGTGATAGTGATGGACCTTTGGGTTAGGGTTTGGGTTAAGGTAAGGGGATAGTTAGTGGTATATGTATAGTTTAGTGTAGGGTTAGGTGTAAGAGTTTAGGTGTATGTGTGTGGATTGCATTTTGTTTGGTGTGCTTGTGTTGTGTGTATGTGTTTTGGAACAGCAAATTTTTTCCCTAGGAAAAAATTTGCTGTTCTGAATGTTCGATGTTTTAAATTTTCAATTCATGGGGTTCGATATTAGAACACTAGACATTTTGAATGCTCGGTGTTCTTATATAGACCCTTAACATAATAGACAGTTCGGCAAAATGATTTTCTGTGTGGGGATTTACCCATGCAAAAGATGACCCTTGTACTTTCACCAGATAAAACAAACTATGATTACTGATCCTCAAAGTAAACTGTTTTCTATCATCACTAACTCCTCATTTGTTGACTTTGACTTGACCAAACAAGCATTGCTGATGTCAGTGATCATCCATCCAAATACACAAGTCAGGGACTTCTAGTAATAAAACTGCTGCTAATTTACATTTCCACAAGATACAAATAGCAATGAAGCTGCTGTCCATATAGTATCATAGGATCATAGGAAGTTGCTAGGTTAATGGCCTGAGGGCCATTACAAGCCTAGCCAAATTTTACCCTTGTTATTATTTTACCCTTTATGTACAGCACAGTGGTGCAGCGCTAGTGCTGTCACCTCACAGTAAGAGGTTCTCTGGTTCGATTCTCAGCTGGAGTGCCCTCTGTATGGAGTCGGCATGTCCTCCCTGCGTTTGTGTGGGTTTCTTGTGGGTACTCTGGCTTCCTCCCCACATTACAAAGACACGCATCTGGAGAATTTCTCCCCAGGCTTCAGATAAAAATTGGCTTCATTTCAAGTTGGACTTTCCTGGTAAACAAATGTTAAATAAAATAAAAATAAAATACTATGATCAGCAACTATTGCCCCTGTCCAAGAGGGACACAGGTGGAACCCCCAGGGTGAATTTACAGTTACCCATCCAATCATCCAGACTGTGTTTGAAGAGGGCCAATAAAATGGAGCCACCTATACTGAGCCAGAAAATATAGCAAACCTCCTGGCTGATAAATTCAGCTCCAGCTTTACCCCTCTCTCCCCCCTCAACCTTTCCTCAGGAAATATGAAATATAACTCTTTCTACTATTACTGGGGAACAGGTCCTTAATGCTGTCTCTAAGACCAGAACACTGCATCAATGGGCCCAGATAATATCTCAGGATGCCTTCTAAATAGCATGAAACATGACCTATCAGGCCCTCTGGAATTACTATTTAACTGTAGCCTCCAAACAGGCTTTGTGCCTCATGAATGGAGAAAGGCAACAGTCATCCCTCTGCAGAAAGGTGAGCCATCTACAGACTCTGGAAACTACAGACCCATAAGTCTCACTAGCCTTATATGCAAAGCCATGGAAAGAATTATCATGGAGATGATCAATAGAGATATAGTAAACCTCCAAACACTGGACCCAACCGAGTTTAGTTTTGTCAAGGGCAGATCATGCCTATTCAACCTGGTGGACGTCTTTGAGAAGGTCACCAAAGCAATGGATGACAGCAAAATTGTTCAAACTGCCTACCTTGACCTGGACAAGGCATTTGACACAATACCCCACCTGGGCATTGTGGACAATCTCAGGAGGTTATGTACAAACCCGTATTTCACCCATTTGATAGTTAACTGTCTCACAGACAGGACCCAGGAAGTTAAAACTGGGGAGTCCACCTCTACAAAGAGGCCAATCACAAGTGGAGTCCCTCAGGGATCAGTCCTTGGACTGCTCCTTTTTGGCATTTACTTCTCAAAAGTCAAGGCCAATGTCAGTGGTCTCTGGCTGACTAAATCTGCAGATTATTGCAAATTAGGAGATGTCATTGAGTCTCACATTGACAAATGTTCTCCAGGAGGGGCTGACACAGACAAACAACTGGTGTCAGAGCCATGGACTAAAACCAGAGCCATGGACTAAAACTAAATATGAAGAAATGCATAATAGTATCCTTTGGGAAGTCATCTATCCCTGGTAACTATCATATTGACAACACACCCCTCAAAGTTGACCCAGTAGTCAGGGACTTAGGGAAACACATAGATAGTAATCTAGGCTTTGACCATCATGTGTCTACAGTGGTGAGGAAATCATTCTATGTTGAGCAACTTATAAACAAAGGTATGGCATCCAGCAAGTCATTGTTCCCCTGTATTCAGCATTTATCAGACCTATTATTGAGTACAGTTCCCCCTTTGGTATGTACCTGATCAGGCATATCCAACAATTGGGTTGTTCCTCACAAAAAGAATACAGGGTGTAAGTAAAATGTCCTATGCAGACCGCTTTAAGGCTCTATCCCTGTATTATGTCTCCTACAGGCTTTTGAGGGGATATCTATGCCTGGCATACAGGGCATTGTCAGACCCCACTCTAATGGACCTCCTGTATATCCACAAAAGAAAAAATTACCTGTCATAAAGACTTAAACCTTGCCTGTGATATAAATAGGACATGCTGTTGAGATAGGTATGTATCCCAGAGACTACCCCGTCTATGGAACAGGCTCCCCATCAATGTGAAGCAGAGTTTCTCCCTAACCCAATTCAAGTGCAACTTGGACAATTGAATGGCAAACTGGAAATTCATTCCTGGTTTGGCACCTATGTCTCTAATGGACACAGGTAACCTGTAAATGGTTCATCTCCCTGGCCCATGGTTACACTTATCAAGGGTATCAGAACTAGTCAGAGATTTGGGATACATGTCTAGGCTTAAAAAGTCCCTTGTGATCATTAGCCTAGTAAACACCTATGAACTTATAAACCCTTGGATTTTCTTTGTGAGGAACCTTTGTGGTCTCTGCAATTGCTGCAGGTGCTTTGAAAGGTACATGGCAAAAGGGATGTTGTACTCAATTATTGGCCTAATGAATGAAGAATACAGAGATGATAACTTCACTTTTTTTCTCTAGGCAATGCCCTTACTTATGAGGTGAGCCATATAGAATACCCTCCTTATCACTCTGGAGACGTGGTGATTAAAGGCAAGGTTGCTGTCAACCTGAATGCCCAGATCTCTCATCACTGAGTGCATATTTAGGGTATTGCCATTGATGTGGTGATTTGCAGGAACATTACTCTCACCCAAAGAGATGATAATACATTTTATGCGTTGAGTTTGAAGCCATGACTTTGGCACCAATTATTTGTTTGCGTAAGACCTTCTTGAAGGATGTTGAAATCATTTGGAGATTCTATTACTTTGGAGATACTATGACTGTACCCAGTTTGCAGTCATCAGCAAACTTTGTCACCCACAGTCCCTTGGATTTAGCTTGTCCTTCAGAGAAATAGATTCCAAACAGTAGAAGTCCCAGGACTGATCCCTGTGGAACACCATTGGTAACGGGTCTGCTGTTGGAGGTGGATTCTCCTATTTTGACTGTATGGGTTCTATAAGAGAGTGAGTTGCCAACCCACCTTACGATATAAGGGTTGATGTCTAGCTGGGACAGTTTGACGATGATGCCTGAGTGAGAGATAATGTTGAATGCCTTGGCGAGGTCTAGGTAGGCTGTATGCACATATTTCCCCTCATCTAGGGCTCTTGTGACTGTCTCAAAGAAGTTCACCAGGTTTAACAAGCATGATCTCCCCTTGATAAACCCAAACTGGAAAACATCTAGTGTTTGGAGATTACCTATATCTTTGTTGATAAGGTCCTTGATGATTCTCTCCATGGCTTTGCAGATAAGGCTAGTCAGCCTAATAGCTCTGTAGTTCCCAGGGTCAGTAGAAGCACCACCTTTGTGCAGGGGGATAACGGGGGCTGTTTTCCATTCAGCTGGGCTGAAGCCAGTGCTTAGACCATGATTGAAAACAGTAGCCAATGGTGATGATAACTCTTGTTTGAGCCAATGTATAATGCAGCCTGGGATGTTATCAGGTCCCATTGATGGTGTGTTTTTGGCCTTAGAGAGGGTTTTATGACCTGCTCTTTAGAGATACAAGGTAGAGGACAGGTGGTAGAGATGTCATGAAGTAAGTATGGCAGGATGGGGTAGCAAAGTTTTCACCGAACCCGTTGGCTAGAAGTTTAGCTATGTCCAGCGGCTCAGTGTATGTGTTACCATTACCTACCAGTTCAGAGCAAATCTGAGCCTTACTTTTAGGTTACAGATGAAGCTAAAGAATGCCTTATGGTTGTCCTTTGTTGAGGAAGCTAACTTGGATTCATAGTTTGCCTTGGAGGACTTCACAAGAAGTCTAACTTGCTTATTTAAGCTGAGGAGGGTGTGTCCATTTTAGAGCCCGCTCCTTTTTACTTTTGGACAGCAGTTTCTTCCTTTTATTGTAAAGCTTGTTAATGGTGGTTGCCCACCAGGCAGGTTTGCATTTCCTTGAAGAGCTTGTTTTGGTCCTAACATGTACTGCTGAGTCAATGCGGTTATATAGGTGCTTGTATGGGGCACTAGTGCAGAGCTCAGCATAGTTACCAGTTTCGTCTGAGGGGAGAGGTGCAATGAAGCTATTTATACCATCTTCTAAGAGGTTATAATCTGTTTTGGAGATGTTTTTTGTCTAGTTGCTGCTAGGGAAGGGTCAGGTGTGATAGTTACCTCAAATGAGCCTGATTTGTGGTCAGATCTCACCAGGGATGAACTTACAGTGGGGGAGCTATAGTAGTCTCCCATATTTGTAAGCACCAGGTCAAGAATGTTCGCACCCCTGGTGGGGGGTGTCAACCAGCTGGTCTAGGGCACTGGAGTTGACAAAGCTGAGGAACCTTTGGGCAGGTAAGTTTGAGCATGAGTAATTCACCCAGTCAATGCTAAGGTAGTTAAAGTCGCCCAAAAGTATGGTGTTAGGATGTATCTTGATAGATTCAAAATAGGCAGAGTGGGTGTCCTGATTCATGGAGGAGGTTCTGTAGCTGACAATGGCTTTAATAGGTGTCCTACCAACAGTTAATTGCACCTGAAGTATCTCTAGGGCATCATACTGTTTGACCAATCTGGAGGTGTACTTACCCTTGATGAATATTGATACACCACCTCCCTTCAGATTTCTTGCCTTTAGTCTGTGGTCTGAACATGTGGAAGGAGGTGTAACCTAGGATGGCTGGGGTGCTCTCCACAGTCTTGATCCAGGTCTCCATGACTGCACAAATGTCTGCATCCTCCAAGGTGAGGACTGCTTCCAGTGAGTACAGTTTCATGTTAAGACTCCTAGCATTTAGCAACTTGACCTTGAGGTTGTTTTTAGTTAGTATTTTTAGGCTGAGAGTTTTGCCCTTGTGCCACTGTCTAAAAATGCACTATGGGAGTGGCAAGAGCCTTAGCCAGTAGCCGAAATCCCAGTGGTGGCAGATGAAGACCATCTCTGATAAAGCTTCAAGGTCTGTTGATCATGTCATCCCAGGCTGACAGATACTGGATCCCCTTAGAATGACACCAAAAACTAAGCCAATTATTGAAGTCAATCATTTTCTGTTTGTATTGAGGCATCATTCTTGGTGAAGGTAAAATGCTGCTTAAGGCTAAGGACATACCTGCCTGACACACATAGTCCGAGAGCTCAGTCATGTTTCTCTTCATATAGTCCAGAGAGGTAAGTCTCAAGTCATTCACACCAACAGTCATAATGGTACCTGTTGTTGGGAGACTTGAGTGCATGTGTAATATGACAGATCCTGGCACCTGACAGACAGCTGACCATGACCTTCTCCTTATGCAGCCTAGTGAGAGGGACATCTGTGTGTCTCACTGTGACACTACCAGCCCAGCTAACTGGAATTTTGTAAATAATTCTGTCACTTGTGAATACTGATATGATTTATAGAGAACTGTACTATGTAATTTGTGAATATTGATATGATTTATACAGAACTGTATGTTATGTACTGAGCTTCAAGAATGTAACCACAGCATACCTTGCTGGAAGATAGAAGATTAACTTACAAAACTTCAAGAAAATAAGTTGAAATTAAGTGCTTAAAATGTGCTATACAAGTTATTTAATGCAGCAAGGAGTCAGGATGTCTAGAGCTAGAAGTTTTTGTATTGTCTTGAAACTGAAATAATTACTAGGTTTCAAATGTAAAATGGTTTTATTGTTTTACGACTTCCAAGTTCTGCAAACTTCTGAGAGATATGTACTTCTCACACAGAAATGTTAAAATTCAGTTAGCATCTGTTTAGCCTGGGAACTGAAGTCAGGTGACAAAGACTGATGTCATCCAAGCTAACCCAGCAGTAATGTTTATTATTAATTTAAGAACTCTCTCAGAGAGAGACTGGGCATTTTGTATCTTGTCTTGGACCTAGAAACATCCACTCAGCACTTCTGCCTGTGTGTTGTCTGTAAGTTAGACTTAGGGCATAGTATCTCACTTAGATATAGATAGGAATATAGTAAAGATTAGTTTAGATGTTTCTGTATTTATTTGAGACTGTCCTGCAATGTTGTTTTACAATACTTCCTGTGATTTTGAACTCTGAAGTAACTGTGTTTGTTTTCTGAGTATTGTCTTGTTCTTTTATTATTTATTATTAAATATATTTAAACCTATCTTTGTGACTGATATTTGTGAGACA
This sequence comes from Protopterus annectens, assembly GCF_019279795.1. NCBI lineage: Eukaryota > Metazoa > Chordata > Ceratodontiformes > Protopteridae > Protopterus > Protopterus annectens. The sequence continues at coordinate 504,381,049 of NC_056733.1, forward strand.
TATTTAAGATCTTAGAGTACCTGCATATGTATTTTGTGACACTGTACATGCCACTCCTAAATAGCCTTGCTTGGTCAGACTACCATTTGGATTAATAGCAACATTACACAGTAGGCTTAGACAGTCTTTGTAAGGCCCTTATAGTAGCTGATAAGTAGGGTGGCTGCTGGTACTACCTTATAGTCTGGGCAGAAGGGAGCATAGTTGGTAGACCTGTGCCAGCCTTCCCCAGGGGTGTGTGTGTGTGTGTGTTTGTATATAAATCAAATCTCAAATTGTGTGTGTGTCAGCTACTTAGGCAGAGACACAAAGCACTGGCTGGACAGAGAGGGTGCTGGAGGTCTTAGCTTGGCCACTCGGCTGAGACCTTATCCCTATAGTTGTGTGACTGGGGAGTCTTATTGGGATCTGGAAAAAGGGGGAGAAACCAGCCCCAGACTGACTGTGATATCTGTGTGCTCTTAAGGGAAATTGTACTTTACTCTGTGTGTACTTGTCATCCTCCCATTGTGTACATCCCTTACTGTTGCCAGTGTTGAAGACTAAGGCTCCTTGATTACTTGGCCAGTGCAGAGGCATCATACTCACAATGGAGTCTCCTATGAGTAGTATGTTAAGTTTAGTTTTTAGCCTTATGGGCTTGACAGGTGAGACACTGGTGCATGAGCTATTGTGCATATTGTGTTTTGCAGAAGAAGTATTATTCGTAGCATGCTTATGTTTGGGAGGTATCTGATGTTTAGGTAAGTTTGTGGCGAGGATCACCGTGTATGTAAGTATATATGAGATGGGTTTGGGTGAAGTACGTGGTGAGGTGTGCATGCTGATAACCTGCTCAGTGTCAGATATATTGACTGGCATGTGAGAGAGCATTGATTCAAGGTTTTCAATATAGTTGCATCTCTCACATGTTGAGTTTGTGTGGACTAGAAGTACAGGGTTGTCTGTGTACATGAGGCAGTTGCTACACTGCCTCAGGATGCCCATGTCAACCAAGCTGGCTGGAGAAACTGTGGGAAATTCCATGTTCATAGTGCTAGGTGAATTTATATGGTCAGAAACAGGAATATGGTGGGAAAGGGGTCACACATAGGAATAACTAGTGGGCAAGTTGTGTTAATACCTCAGAGGCTAGGCTTAATGCTACACTAGTAGGTAGAGCGGGGCCTCAGCTTACACAGCTTCACTAGTACTGCCTCTTTGGCTGGAAATGTGCTAAAGATGAGGAACTACGTGGTTGGGATACAGCTGTATCTAAGCGAAAAA
>NC_056733.1:504387314-504412314 GCF_019279795.1 Protopterus annectens
CTGAGGAAGTTGCTCAAAATTTGAGCGACGAAAAGCGCTTTACGTTTACCTGCAATAAACCTGTGTTTTTGTCTTCAGTGACCTGTTGGATCCTTTTGGTTTATTTTCTATAGATAAATGATGTTTTTCTGTACCGAAACTAGTACAATTTTATGAAAATAAACTCCTTTTAAAAAATCCTATATTCTTATAAATATAAGAATCCCTATAGCCATGGAAGCCAATAATTTCATCCACAGTTCCTGCTCCTTTGGTTTCAGCAGCTGCAGCCATGATCATTTATTCACAATTGCCTCATGTTGACAGATGGAGCCAGAAGTAAGGCACTCTCCAGTTTTTTTCAAATTCCAGAGTACCACGATCATCATCATCATCTTCTTTTGGCTGTTCCCGTTAGGAGTCGCCACAGCGGATCACCTGTTTCCATTTCTTCCTGTCCTCTGCATCTTGCTCTGTCACACCAACCACCTGCATGTCCTCTCTCACCACATCCATAAACCTTATCTTAGCCCTTCCTCTTTTTCTGTTACCTGGTAGCTTCATCCTTAGCATCTTTTTCCCAATATACTCAGCATCCCTCCTCAGCACATGTCCAAACCAACGTAATCTTGCCTCTCTGGCTTTGTCTCCAAACCTTCCAACCTGGGCTGACCCTCTAATATACTTATTCCTAATCCTGTCCACCCTCGTCACACCCAGTGCAAATCTTAACATCTTTAACTCTGCCATATCCAGCTCAAACTCCTGCCTTTTTGTCAATGCCACTGTCTCCAACCCATATAACATAGCTAGTCTCACTACCCTCTTGTAGACCTTCCCTTTCACTCTTATATGTACTCATCTGTCACAAATCACTCCTGACACTCTTCTCCACCCACTCCATCCTGCCTGTACTCTCTTCTTCACCTCTCTTCCTCACTCACCGTTACTCTGAACTATTGACCCCAAGTATTTAAACTCATCCACCTTCGCCACCTCTACTCCTTGCATCTTCACCATTCCTCTATCCTCCCTCTCATTCACACACATATATTCTGTCTTAGTCCTGCTGACCTTCATTCCTCTACTCTCTAGAGCATATCTCCATCTCTCCAGGGTCTCCTCCACCTGTTCCCTACTCTCACTACAGATCACAATGTCATCTGCAAACATCATAGTCCACAGGGACTCCTGTCTGATCTCATCTGTCAACCTGTCCATCACCATTGCAAATAAGAATGGGCTCAGAGCTGATCCTTGATGTAACCCCACCTCCACCTTAAATGCATCCGTCACTCCCACCGCAGACCACACCGCTGTCACACTACCCTCATACATATCCTGTACCACTCTTACATACTTCTCTGACACTCCTGACTTCCTCATACAATACCACAACTCTTCTCTAGGCACCCTGCATATGCTTTCTCTAAGTCTACAAAAACACAGTGCAACTCCTTCTGACATTCTCTGTATTTCTCCATCAACACTCTCAGAGCAAACATCGCATCTGTAGTGCTCTTTCCCAGTATGGAACCATACTGCTGATCACTAATCATCACTTCCCTTCTTAACCTAGCTTCCACTACTCTTTCCCATAACTTCATGCTGTGACTGATCAATTTAATCCCTCTATATTGCTACAGCTCTGCACATCACCCTTATTCTTAAAAATCTGTACCAAAACACTTTTTCTCCATTCCTCAGGCATCCTCTCACTTACCAAGATTTCATTAAACAATCTGGTTAAAAACTCCACTGCCATTTCACCTAAACACCTCCATGCTTCCACAGGTATGTCATCTGGGCCAACAGCCTTTCCATTCTTCATTCTCTTCATAGCTATCCTTACTTCTTCCTTGCTAATCCATTGTACCACGATGAAATGTGCTATTTATAGAGCATGAGTGCACCTATAACGGACCTTAACTAAACATTCCTTGATCTGCTCATCTGTAACTCTCTGACCTTATAGCCTAGCATCTCAACAACAAAATATCCAAGCAAGAAAGAAGCCAATATGTAGTATATCTTAATCAGAAGCAGACGCACATTCACACTTACTTTTTATTACCTATTATTTCCTACCTCTACCACCAGATAATAAAGCAGGAACTGGTCATACAAATGACTTCACTGCTAGTAGACAACTACATGTAAGTCTACAAATGCTGAATATTTGAACAGATGACATCTAGGCTGTGATGGAATAGTAGGTTTAACATATGAAGATGACAACAAATAGCTGATGGGTAAACTTATGTACAGTGAATGTGGGGAAATAAAGGTTTGTTCTACTAGAAAACTTGCAGATCTTAGTAACAGACCAGCTGAAGAGACTCACTGTTGCTTAGGAGATGTGCAGACAGGTCAAGTACTGCTATTGTTCTTCCCTTCTTCCATCTCTATTAACCTCTTTTTAAATACGGGAAAGTTGAACTTAACTTTTTGCTTTTGAGACAGCAGGTGGTATGTGCATAATACAGAGGATTATGATTGAATCGCCAATCATAACTAGCATATTATGTGTTCAGGACATCTATACCAAAAAAGTCTCCACAAGATCAAAGCTCAAGAGGTAAATCTTGGCATCCATGTTGTGATGTCTCCTCTCGGGGCCAGTAATCAAGGAGCCTGAATCCTCACCACTGGCACTGGAGAAGGATGTTCACTTGGAACAAAAAAATGGATACACGCAGTATTTCCAGATGCAGCTCAAGTGCATCAAGCACAATTTCCCTTAACAGCACACAGGGAACACACTCAGTCCAGGGGCTAGTTTCCTCTCTCTGTCCATGTTCACAGTAACACTCCCCACTGGCACAGCTATAGAGTTGAGTCCTTAGCCAAGTGTCCAAGCCAAATCCTTCACCATTCTCTCTGTGAAAACAGTGCTTCATTTCTCTGTTCAAAACAGCTTAAACATACATTCTTTGAGATTTAATTTTCACACACACCTGGAAAAGGGTGGCACAGATTTACTAGCTATGCCCCCTTCTGCCCAGATTATAAGGTGGTTACACTGCCACCAGACACTCCAAAGCCAGCTACTCTAAGGGCACCCAATTATACTGAGTGAAATTAATATTAATATAAACAATAATGTTTGACCAATGCTGCAAGGCTTTCAGGAGTGGTCACACAGTCACCAAATAGATATAAGTACTCTCAAAGGTTAAAATATTCTCTAAAGGACCAGCCACAATGAAATGTTTAAATATATGTAGTAATAAATAACAAAAGAAGATGAAAATACAGAATATGTATTTAAAATAAACACAAGAGTTTCGATCACATGAAATATTTCAAAAACACAGATGAATATATTCACACAGATACAGAAAAAAACAGCACTTTACTAATCTCACTATATTTTCTCGACTGATTAAGGAATTACTATTCCCTGGTCACTTAGTGCAGCAAGGCAAGATGAAGTAGGTGAGGGGTTCTTCTTTGTCAGGTTCCAAAAACAGAGTTCTCTGAGACTTTAGTCTCACCTAGTATTAAAACATCATTTTTAGTGATGGATTACAGAATGACATCACATACATCTGTTCACCTAACATCTGGTTCCCATGTTACCCCCTTTACTAGAAGCTGCCAGAATTTAGCACATAAGTGTTAATAATACACAGACATACAGCTTGCTAAGATCTGTTGCTGCTTCCAGAAGTCATAAAACAATTTCAAACCTTCTCCCTTCCAGAGTAGCAAATAGTTCACCCCAAAGACAATAGAAAAAGCTTCCTAGTAGAGACTTTATGTCTCTGGCTGCACTGAGAACTGTAAGATACAGTTTTTATGACCTAAACCAGGTAATTTAATTTCAAACTATTTTTCAAAGTTAGCTGGACTGAGATTAATCCCTTCTCTTCCAGCATCCTTTGTTACAATATATACATTTCAACAGTAATAACAATAATATGTGTATATTCCTTCCTCTGTCCAGCAGGACACAATGTTGTTACATGTTTAACACAAGCAACTTTACAAATATATTTTTTTAACACAAGCATCTGTACAAATCAGTTTGATATGCAAATAAATATAATTCTTTACAAAATTCTAGCTGGCTATGCTTGCATATGTTACACATCCACTGCCCTACTTTTCCTTACATAGCTGGCAATACCTCTTATTGTCACACATGTCAAGAATACAGCTGATTATGATCAAAGACATGATTATAATTCAGTGTAGTCCATGGAGCTTTATATTTTCCATGTACTACCATTACAGAAAAAAGTGTAAACACTGGAATTGTTTTACCAGCTTTGAAAGGCTTTGAAAGCCAGTAAAGCACTGTGAGGCTGTCAAAGAGACAGTATGCAAAAACAAAGTACTCCTTTGAAAAAGAAAGAACTTTAAAAGCTGTTAGACACTTTATTTTGCCACTTTTTTCTTTATAAGTGTGGCAGACTAAAGTTCTAACACCTTTTAAAATCTGTTTTACCTTGTGTCACAGTTCTTTGCCAAATGGCAATGTTCTTCAGTCAAAACTTGATTGCAGCACTCATTAAGAGTAATTTGAGAATGCCAATTCAACCAATATATTAATTGACTCAATAAAATTCATTATGTGATTTCATCCTATAGTACAGAGGACTTCATCAGAATACTAACTAGAACAACCATTTCTGTTTAAATAAACAATTTCAACCACATGATTTCACCTTGATTCTCTCACTATTAGGGCAACAGGGTAACACCATTGCATTCTTAAAGGATTTTATTATTTTTAGCATGACTTTCCTGACCATCAACTGCTCTGTCTTCAGTTCCTAAAATTCCACCTTTTATAACAGTGTAAAATATGAATTTCTTTTGGTGACAACCTCCTCTGCAATTTACTCAACAAAATCTATAGGAGACTTTCTTTCATAAAATACATCCCTCAAAATTTTAATTTCATCAGCAAAAATATTAGTCCTGTAACTAAATTATGTTTTGCTTATAAGGATGACTACTACTAAAACATAAATAAGAATTTAAAGGTCACCAGAACAAAACAGGGAAGGATGACTACTACTAAAACATAAATAAGAATTTAAAGGTCACCAGAACAAAATATGGAATCCATACAGAAACACAGCTGAATCAATACCATTGTTAAAAACGGGTCAAATGTTAATAAAAAGGTAAGCGCTTTCGCAATTGTAATATTGCTTCATCAGCACAGCAGAAAAAAACACACAGAAGGTTTAAATATATCAAACATTCACAATAATTATTCAATTAGCCAATCAAATCAAAGCAGAACATTCACATTTAAAAACACACCTGAGATTGAACCATAAAACAAACCAATAATTATCATTCATCGCTTAAGCTTCCTTGCTTTCAAAATTGGTTTCAAAGAAATAAAATCATTAAGTCCATCACCCCTATGGGCACTAAGCCTAAGAATCTAGGGAAGCTCTACATATTTTGTTTCATTAATTATATCTCCCATCCTACCATCCTCCTATATAACCTCAAGAACTTAGAAGAGGAAACTATGTTCCTCTCCCTCACTATTAATATGTTTTGCCAATGCACTATAATCTAAGCCCTTGTGGGCACAATAATAGTGGTCTCTGACACGTTCTCTCAACCACCTATTTGTCTTGCCCACGTAAAATACTGAACATATCCTACAGTGGGCCAAGTACACAATAGTTTTTGTATTGCAGTCTGCCACTGCTCTCATATAGTAGGTCTTCCCATTATCAGGATGTTTAAATACCAGTGATTCATCTACATAAACAGAAAAGGAGCCATCACACCATTTAGTGCCTGACATAAGCTCACTAGTTATTGATCTAATACCCTTAGGATAACATAACCTCTGTTTTAATGTTTTCCAGTTCTTATAACAAAACTTAAGTCTAGACCCTACAATTTCTGCCACCCTTTCATCTATTTATAGTATATGCCAGTTCTGACTGATAATATCCTTCACCCTATTGGCATCACTACTATAAGTTAAACTCATAGCAAGGCCATTATTACTTCTATTCCTATTTTGTTGATCAACAAAGGAAGATGAAAAATAAGGTTTCACCTTAGTGGTTCTATTCCTTATAGCGAAAGAGCATGCCCCCTCAATTTCACATCTCCCATATCCCCTTTTAGCAAAATCTAATTTCATCCCAAAACTACATGATAATATTGGTGTAGACTTGGGCTGAAGCTGCCCCAGTGCTACACCCTTAATTTGTTTAAAATATTCCCTTTCAATTTTGAAATGCAATATCCATAAACAAAATAATGTGCCTTATAGCCTTATTAGTTATTACATTTTCAGTGGTTAATACCTGGAAAACCCGACCTAATCCTATATTATATGGAATGGAGAAAAACAGCTCCACAACATCAACTGGCACCCATAAGCACTGTTATGAGCAGGTCTCACACTAGGGAAGTGTGTAACATGTTTATCTTTTTCTCCAGTACTTGAGAGCAGTCTCAGTGCTCTATACTGTACAAAAAACATTGTAACATATGAGAAGAAGGTGATGAAGACATCTGTACAAGTGGGGACTCGGGGACAAAGGTCTGCATTCAATTAAGATTGTTTTATAGTCGAGTATCAAAGACAAGGCATTCCAGATAACTTCATGTGAGTTGCTAACTCTTCAATCATGTACTACATTAAAACATAAATAGGTACTTTCACCACTTAAGTAAGTGAATAATGCAGGTTAAAACCAGAGTATCTTTGCTTTAGTTCGGGAAAAAAATAGTCCATAGTTGGACATATTGGGATAATCACTGCAGAAAGAATATGATCATTTTCACTAAAAAAGAAAAGCTTGAAAAAGCTTTTGAACAACTTCAGAACTATTTTAGTTATTTATTTATTTATTTATTTATTTATTTACTGATTTGCTTGTTTACTTGTTTATGTACTTGATTATTTACTCGTTTATTAGCATTTGTTTGCAGGGAAAAGTCCAACTGGTTTAGAAGCCACTTTTCACTGGAGGCCCAGGTTAAAATGCTCTAAACATCTACAAGAAAAATGCAGTACCAGCATAAAACATTCCAAAACAGCAACATATAACTCTGGAAATCATTTCATGGGCTAAGGTACGATGGACATAAATACTTTATTGAGAGAAAAAGTTAAGCGCTTCCATTCCACCACAGAACTTCTTCAGAACTTCTTCTCTCAATAAATTATTTACACCCATTGTACTTGGGCCCATGGAATGATTTCCAACATTAAGTGTTGCTTTAAAAATGTATTTTATTTTTATTTATACTTTGTTAACCAAGTTAGTCCCACTAGACCAGTGACAAATCTATTTCATTTTGATTTATCCTTTGTTAACCAAGTTAGTCCCACTAGATCAGTGACCTCTTTTCAGGGGAAACCCAAGGTAGTATTCACACTAACTAAAGGGAATTTGGAGGACCTATCCTACTCATTTTAATAAGTGCCATAGGATTTTTTTTATAGCCACTTGAGCTACCAGCAACTCAGGCAGACGGGGCTTTGGTTTAATGCCTTACCCGAAGAATGACATACTCATGAGTATACCACCATTGTGCTGCACTGCAGTGTTGGAAAATTAATCCAACTAGCTGATGGGGAATAAAAACACAAACCTTCTGCATCAAAGGCAGGTGTGCTACCTGTTAAGCTATTCAAACTGCAAGGTAAGAGTCAGTAATCAGAAAATGTAACAATCAGTATACATTATAAACTGCAACAACTATACATACAAAATGTATAGTACAATTGAATTCATTTACGTAAGACACATGAACAAAATAAAATATTGCATATTTCTTGTTCATAAGGTAAGAAACATAATGCACAATAGCAGCTTTATAGTAGCAGTTGTAGGAAACATGAATAAAGTGACAGAATATATACTTAATGCAAATGGCAGTAAAGCATTTTACATTCTGGAAACATGTAGAAGTAGGAACCAACAAGAATTGTAGCACTCAGGATAAATGATTCACTTAAAACCAATGAATATATCCAAAAAACATAAAAGTAAATCAAACAATGGGGAAGTATGAAAGCTTTATTCAGATCTAAAACATAACCGCTTTTGCAGTTGAGCTCTTGAGAATATTAAACCCAGTATACGAGGAGGTGACATCAGGAACCATACTGAGAGTAAGGAGAGTATGTGGATAGTTAGATTGAGAGCAGATAGGGGTTTAGGTCTCAATGAGAGAGCCTCCATTAAACCTATGTTAAACAAACGGAGGAATGTTTGTAGATTTTATAATAAATGATGGCACATATATGTTTTTACCCCTTGAAATAGATTTCTTTTGACATATATATACATATTTATTAGAGCATCTTGAGTGTTCATGGAGAGTTTTTATATGTTTTTTATATGTTTTTTATATTCATTTTATACATCTCAGTATGTTTATATGTGCATATATCTTTAAGCTTAGATTAACTCATGAATATGCAACAAGAAGCAGCCAATAGGAGATGTTTTAACTGTATAAATGTAGCCTATGTACTTGAAGGTCTTTGTTACATGATCTGATGAAGCTCAAATGAATGAGTGAAAGCGCTTATCTGACCTGCAGTGGAATTAAAGTTGGATTTTAACCTGAGGATTTTGCCTTTCATTTGGATTTTAACCTGAGGATTTTGCCTTTCATTTCTACTTGTGACTCTGCATCAGCCTAGTTGCTCCTTTTGGTTTCATTAATATTATTCAAGTTTTTCTGGAGCACTGGGCATTTATCCTGTTTGTCAGCAAGTGGTTTGTTCCTGTTTAATTATCCATTTAGCCTCTGAAACCTCGGTTCTATTCTCTATATCCCTCCTAAGACCAATAGTGACTTTCTCAATAACTAAAAACTTAAACATATATGTATGCCCACAGTTATGTATGTGTTTTGCTAATGCATTGGTAAGACACACTCTTTTTATATCATATATATGTTCCCTTATTATATCCCTGAACTGTCTGTTTGTCTTGCCTACATAAAACATTCTGCAAGAACAGACAGCTAAATAGACTGCATTAGGGGTATCACAGGTAGCCTTCACACTAAATTTAAAAACTTTGTTGGAACCAAGATGTAGAAATTTCCCAGAGGAATCAATGTACCTGCAAAAATTACATTTATTGCAGGGAGATGTAAGCAATGGGAGCCCTCTTTGTTGATCTAAAATCTCATTCTTGGGATAACAGAGAATTTGTTTCAAATTTTTCTTGTTCTTGACCAAAAAATTAGGTTTGTCCCCCACAATTTTCCTAATGGCCAGACCATTGGTTAATATGGGCCAGTTTTTCTTCACAATATCTGTTATAACATTAATATTGTTCCCAAAATCATGGGTATACATACTGTATCATAAATAGGCTTAACTGAGTTACCTAAACATTTCTACGTCTGAGAAATATGGTCTGGTTATAGCAGATATATGAATGTTCATATCAGATAATGGTCTTTTTATATCACATTTTTTGTAACCCCTTTCTCTTAACCTGCTTCTTAAATCATTTAAAACATCATGACATTTTTCATCATCAGGGTTTGATCTCGACATTCTGAATTCTTGTTCTTTCACTATGTCCTTGAAAATGTGATTGGGATGCATGCTAGTTCTATATAATAAATTGTTCCTATATCATTCTTTCCTGTAAATTGTAGTGCAGATGGAATTGTCAGATTTCTTATATATTTTAACATCAAGAAAATTAATTTCTTTGGAGCGCTTTGAAGACGCGGATACGGCGACACCCGACTTGGATGAGCTACCACGCCTGTTAGACAGTCTAGAGAAAGACTTTGCACACTTGAAACGTTTGCAAACACAGCGCTTGCATTTTCGTTATTGTTTGGACACAAAAATTGTACCGAGAGGATTACGTATATTAAACATGCCCAATCAGGGGGAACATTATCCAGAGTTGCTTTCAAGGTGGCAGCGCCCGAACTTGGAGGTAAGCAAACAGTACATGGAGTTACTTATTGACTTTTTTGCCTCTGAAGAGGAGAAACTCATTAATAACATTAAGAAACAACAGAAGAGAATTTTTTCTTGTTTCCCAAGTACTGTAATAGAACCACTATTTGAAAGCCTGTTGGATGGAATATCAGCCTTAGAGCGGAAACTTCTCCAACAGAAGAGAAGCAAGATTATTAGAGATCACAGAGATTTTAATTTAGGACAAGTCTTCGTTTAGCCTAAACATGGACATTATAGTGCTACCATTAAACCTAATGACTATACTAGTGTTAGACAACTGGGTTCCGAACCTAGTACTGGTTCTGAAAATGTTAATGTTGTTAATAATGCTTGTGAAGCTGTGGATATTACTAACTGTGTACATAACAATGTATCGCCTAGTAATAGGGTACAAAATATAGCTAACATTAATAACACTACTACTTCCAATGATACTGATGATGTAATTACTATTTTACATAGTGAGAGTGGATCCAGCTCTATTAATACAAACAATAAAGAAGTTAGTCAGCCTACTACTGTGAATAATAGTGCAGACAGAACTAACTTATATCCATCAGTACATGTTGTGAAGGGACCGATCAATAAGAGGTTGTCAGTAGATGACGGCATAGTGAGATCCAAGTTACCTCACAAAGTACATACCACCATCACTACAGGAGTAGTAAGTGAGCTCCCTTTTCCCCTCCCAGTCCGAAAGGACAAGAATATAACAAGGGGATGCTCTATGAGCAGGGGGAGACAGAAACGCAAATTATCAGAAGAGTTTGTACCACATCAGACAATAAAGAAGATGTGGAAGAACAAAGTAAATTAGATACAGCTGAAATTTTGATACCAGCAGATTCTATGATACATAACATCTCAGGATATTTGTTGACTGAATGTGATGAGAAATTATTATGTAAAGGCTTAAACTTTATACCAAGTGCACACAGTAACTTTATGGACACTGTAGTAGACATGAGACTTTTCTGTCGAAATCTTATGCTTAAACTGCTATTTCATGATAAAACTGATAGTGACTTGACAGACAATAACATTACTAGACCACCAAAGTTTAAGAAGCTTAGCAACTTTGTCCCACCTAATCATCCGTTAGTTGAGGCATATTTGAAACTAACTGAGGATGATTTGTATGAATATTTTTCTCTAAAGAAATATAGGAAGAATGGTAATTTGACTAGAGGGGAGCAGACTAGCTTACTTAAACTCCAGTCTTTACATTCCATAACCATCAAACCAGCTGATAAAGGTGGTCGGATAGTAGTTATGGACACTAGCAAATATCATGATGCTATGATTAAACTCTTGGAAGATGATTTCTATTTACAAGTTAACGAACAAATAGTGCAAGCCACTATTAGTCACGTAAACAATATGTTATTAGATATGTTGAAAGGTGATATCTTGGATCAAGAATTGTTTGACTATCTCTTCGTTAAGAATCCACTTGTACCAACAATACATGGGTTACCTAAGATTCACAAAGACTCCATTGACCCACCAATGAGACCCATAGTGTCTGGTCAGGGTTGGATCACTGAAAACCTTTCTGTCTATGTTGAGAAACATTTGCGACCTATATTAAATAAGAACAAAGTTGTACTGAAAGATTCCAAACAGTTTTAACAGATTTGTATGACTGCTTAGGTGGCATTTGTGACGTTGATAACTTGATTTTTGTAACGTTTGACATCAAGTCCTTGTTTACTGTGTTACCAAATAACATAGGCCTGATTTATATCACTGAGTATCTACTCTTACATAGTGAATATACATCAGTTAAAGTAGACCTCATTGTACATTTCCTTGAACTCATTTTGAATAACAATCTGTTCACCTATGACAACAAGTTTTACCAACAGCGAGGTGGCGTAGCCATGGGCACACCTTGTGCCAACAGCTATGCAAACATGTTTTTGGCATTTTGGGAATTTGAGAGTCTCTTTAATTTAGAAATGTTTAAACAACATGTAACTTTTTATAGACGTTTCGTGGATGACATTTTTGTTTTATGGAGAGGCAGTGTTGATGATTTGTTTGTGTTCCATACTATATTGAACAACCTCACTGGCTATTTAACCTTCAGTATGAATCATTCTAGAGAGAAGATAGAATTTCTTGACTTGTATATAGAAAAGTTAGCATGTGGTTTGATTAATACAGGTGTCTATAGGAAACCTTGCTATTTTAATACTCTATTACAGCGTGACAGTATGCACCCACAGCATATTTTTAAGAATATCATTAGAGGCCAGGGGATGAGAACCTCTAGGCTAAATGCCACAGAAGAAGGCTTCCTAAATGAAGTGAGTGACCTCAAGATAAGGCTAGAAGAACGGGCTATAGCTCACAAGAGATTGAGTCCAATCTCTTAGATGTCAATAAACTTAGACTGAACAGAGCAGCCCCTTATTTTGGACCAGTTATTACTGGTGGATCCGTTACAACAGACAATGGTAGAGATGATAGATCAACTCATGTAAGGGTTTCTTTACCATATAGTACTGATTGTCCAGCAATCAAGAATATTATTACGAAACACTGGCCTATTCTCTGTACTGATGACACCATCGGTAAACTTGTGGGGACTAAACCCTCTTTTTATATAGGAACAAATTAAATTTAAGGAGAATGCTATGTTATTCAAAAGGGATGAATGGTCAATGCCTCTTGAACACACAAAACCATGTGGACGCTGTAATTATTGTAATTCTCTTGACCCCAGTCCATTTTTGAACATCCTGACATGCACACTAACTTTAGCATACGTGCTGTAGCTACCTGTGATACTACTCATATAGTTTATTTGGCAGTGTGCCAAATATGTGATGCATTTTATGTTGGCAAAACCAATCGTCGCTTTTAAAGACAGGATAAGAGAACACCTTTACCACATTAGGAAGGCTTCACCTCACAATGCCTTAGCTAAGCACGTAGCCCAAGCAGGTCCTGAACATTATTTCCTGTTTAGAGCTCTTGAGAATATTAAACCCAGTATACGAGGAGGTGACATCAGGAACCATACTGAGAGTAAGGAGAGTATGTGGATAGTTAGATTGAGAGCAGATAGGGGTTTAGGTCTCAATGAGAGAGCCTCCATTAAACCTATGTTAAACAAACGGAGGAATGTTTGTAGATTTTATAATAAATGATGGCACATATATGTTTTTACCCCTTGAAATAGATTTCTTTTGACATATATATACATATTTATTAGAGCATCTTGAGTGTTCATGGAGAGTTTTTATATGTTTTTATATGTTTTTTATATTCATTTTATACATCTCAGTATGTTTATATGTGCATATATCTTTAAGCTTAGATTAACTCATGAATATGCAACAAGAAGCAGCCAATAGGAGATGTTTTAACTGTATAATTGTAGCCTATGTACTTGAAGGTCTTTGTTACATGATCTGATGAAGCTCAAATGAATGAGTGAAAGCGCTTATCTGACCTGCAGTGGAATTAAAGTTGGATTTTAACCTGAGGATTTTGCCTTTCATTTGGATTTTAACCTGAGGATTTTGCCTTTCATTTCTACTTGTGACTCTGCATCAGCCTAGTTGCTCCTTTTGGTTTCATTAATATTATTCAAGTTTTTCTGGAGCACTGGGCATTTATCCTGTTTGTCAGCAAGTGGTTTGTTCCTGTTTAATTATCCATTTAGCCTCTGAAACCTCGGTTCTATTCTCTATATCCCTCCTAAGACCAATAGTGACTTTCTCAATAACTAAAAACTTAAACATATATGTATGCCCACAGTTATGTATGTGTTTTGCTAATGCATTGGTAAGACACACTCTCTTTATATCATATATATGTTCCCTTATTATATCCCTGAACTGTCTGTTTGTCTTGCCTACATAAAACATTCTGCAAGAACAGGCAGCTAAATAGACTGCATTAGGGGTATCACAGGTAGCCTTCACACTAAATTTAAAAACTTTGTTGAAACCAAGATGTAGAAATTTCCCAGAGGAATCAATGTACCTGCAAAAATTACATTTATTGCAGGGAGATGTAAGCAATGGGAGCCCTCTTTGTTGATCTAAAATCTCATTCTTGGGATAACAGAGAATTTGTTTCAAATTTTTCTTGTTCTTGACCAAAAAATTAGGTTTGTCCCCCACAATTTTCCTAATGGCCAGACCATTGGTTAATATGGGCCAGTTTTTCTTCACAATATCTGTTATAACATTAATATTGTTCCCAAAATCATGGGTATACATACTGTATCGTAAATAGGCTTAACTGAGTTACCTAAACATCTCTACGTCTGAGAAATATGGTCTGGTTATAGCAGATATATGAATGTTCATATCAGATAATGGTCTTTTTATATCACATTTTTTGTAACCCCTTTCTCTTAACCTGCTTCTTAAATCATTTAAAACATCATGACATTTTTCATCATCAGGGTTTGATCTCGACATTCTGAATCCTTGTTCTTTCACTATGTCCTTGAAAATGTGATTGGGATGCATGCTAGTTCTATATAATAAATTGTTCCTATATCATTCTTTCCTGTAAATTGTAGTGCAGATGGAATTGTCAGATTTCTTATATATTTTAACATCAAGAAAATTAATTTCATTCCACGAAAAGTTCATGTCAAACTTTAAAAAAGTTGTACTGTCATTCAAATAAGAATACAAATCATATTCAGACCCATCCCATAAGAGGAGCAGAAGTGCATATTACTGTCTGGAAACAAATACATTCTTAAGGACAATGTTTGTAGAAGGGAATGCATTGAATTAAAGTCATGCAAATTTAAGTAAGGAGTATAGCACAATAGCACAATAGCACAGTAGCACAGTGAGAAAAACTTAAGAGACTTTCAGATTAGTAAATAGGTTCAAAGGTTCTTATGTGATTACTAGGCTAACGACCCAAGGGGGCCTTTTTAAGTCTAACCATGAATCCCAAGAATCAGACCCTGTAAGTTGTGTCTTTATGGTAAACACCCTAATCATTATGCCAACCCCAACCCCATAAAAGGATCTGGAGGTGTGGTTGGCACTGCTGCCTCAAAACCACTCATTCTCTGGTTTGATTTTCAAATGGAGCTCCTTCTGTGCAGAGTTTGCATGTTCTTCCTTTTTCTTTGAATGAGATTTCTTTAGGGATGCCAGTTTCCTGCCAAATCCCAAATATATGTTTCTAGGTGAATTGTTGAGCCTTTAAATAGGGTTGTAATACTTATATCTAATATATCTATATATGGAGTGGAGGCTATAAGAGACAGAGGAATTTTATTCATGGAGGAGGTAAGTAACAAGTATAGATATTTTTGAAACATGATTTTAGTGAGAAATTTAAGAGGTTGGATTTGCAAACCTGTTGGACAAAGGTGGTTAGGAAGTTCCAAATTTTAGGATTATAATTGGAGGAAAGGGAGTCACCATGTGAGTTATGGGAGGGGACTGAAATGATAAAGATCAGGAGTATAGCACAATAGCACAGTAGCACAGTGAGAAAAACTTAAGAGACTTTCAGATTAGTAAATAGGTTCAAAGGTTCTTACGTGATTATTAGGCTAACGACCCAAGGGGGCCTTTTTATGTCTAACCATGAATCCCAAGAATCAGACCCTGTAAGTTGTGTCTTTATGGTAAACACCCTAATCATTATGCCAACCCCAACCCCATAAAAGGATCTGGAGGTGTGGTTGGCACTGCTGCCTCAAAACCACTCATTCTCTGGTTTAATTTTCAAATGGAGCTCCTTCTGTGCAGAGTTTGCATGTTCTTCCTTTTTCTTTGAATGAGATTTCTTTAGGGATGCCAGTTTCCTGCCAAATCCCAAATATATGTTTCTAGGTGAATTGTTGAGCCTTTAAATATGGTTGTAATACTTATATCTAATATATCTATATATGGAGTGGAGGCTATAAGAGACAGAGGAATTTTATTCATGGAGGAGGTAAGTAACAAGTATAGATATTTTTGAAACATGATTTTAGTGAGAAATTTAAGAGGTTGGATTTGCAAACCTGTTAGACAAAGGTGGTTAGGGAGTTCCAAATTTTAGGATTATAATTGGAGGAAAGGGAGTCACCATGTGAGTTATGGGAGGGGACTGAAATGATAACGATCAGGAATTTATCAGAGAAGCAAAGTTTTGTAGTTGATATCACTGTAGAAATTTCGTAAGGGATGGGCATGTGTCTGGAAAGTGTAAAATGTTATGTGTCACTTTGAGATGACAATAGTTGAGGTAATCTGGGTATTCAAAACAATTGAGTTGTTTTATGGTAGTACAGTGGTTAGTTCTGTTCTTTTAACTGGTAGTGAGCTTAGGTATCTTATTGTCCCATTGTTTGAGCTTGCAAGCAGGTATGAATTCAGATTTGTGAAGATGGGGGCAGCATATGAAAGCATGGGAAGTAAGTAGGCATTTATTGTGCATTTGCAAGAACAGTCTGTTAAGCAAGAAGTTGCCCCAGACAATATTCAATTTTAGTTTGTTTTCTTGACTACTTGTTGGACATGGAGGTCAAATTTTAGATTTTCATCAATGATGACATCTAAGAATTTTGTGCGAGAAACAGATTCAATGGTGGCACCATCATGAGAAAGAAGGGTAAAGTTACTGTTTACATCAGAGTTCTCAGAGTTCATCTTGGGGATGAACAGTATTGGCTTAATGTTTTTTACAGTTTAGTACAAGGTTGGACTGTTTGAACCAGGCTTCAGTGGTAGTGAAAGAGAGATGAGTAATATTCTGAAGCTCAGGGGTTGCTTTTGCTGTGCAGACAATGGCTGAAGTTTCAGCATACAGAATAAGACTGATTTAGTAGAGACAACAGGAAGGCTGGTGAATTTGTTAGACAATACTTATGTTTATACGAAACTTTTCTACTACAGATATTTGTGTTTGTTGTAGTCTCCTAGAGATAATGCTACATAATAATTATTTTGTGTTTAACAAAAAGGTTTAAAAACAAATAAAAGGTGTAGCAATGGGGTCCGGCACGGCTCCAGCCTATGCCAATGTTGTTCTTGGTTGGTGGGAGCAATCAATATTGAAGCCCAATTGCTCCTCATGTAAAGTAGTGTTTTTTGCTAGGTTTGTTGATGATTTATTTTTGTGCTGGAAGGGAATACTGACAATGTTAATCAGCTGTTGAATTTAATTAATGTTAAATCTGAGTTTTTGAAGTTTACCTAAGGTAATGTGGGATCTAAAGTAAACTTTTTGGATGTGACCATCAAATGGGAGTCTATAGGATCTAGTTTTCAAGGTGAAGTGTATAGAAAAAGTACCTTTGTTAATAGTTATTTACACTATTTGAGTAATTGTCTGACCTATATCAAGAACAGCATTCCAAAAGTCCAATATATATGAGTTTCTAGGATGACTACTAATGACCAAGTTTTTGAAAAAGAAGTAGGTTTTATTACACAGTTATTTTTAGAAAGAGGTTATAAGGATAATTTATTAGGTAATATACCAAATGATATTAAGAATCATAGGGCTACAGAATTTCAACCCATTTTAAAATACGGTTTTAAACAAGTTTCAAAAAAATATGAATAATATAACAAATTATGAATCAGTGTCTTGTCTGGAAATGTCTGTAGATAAAATTGGTATTTCATCTATTATTAAGCAGAATTGGAATATTCTTCAGGGTAATTTAGATTTAATAGGAATAGTAAGAAATGAACCTAGGTTTATAAACAAGAATACCTACAGTTTGAAAAGGTGATTACAAAAGGACTGTTATTATGATGTCCCCTTAGCTGCATGCACCATGAAGAAAAATGGAATATATAAATTCATTTTTGCACAGTATGCAGGTATATTTTGGAAGCACCTTTTGTTAATTTGATACATTTAGATAAAACCATCCCTGCTTCTAGTGTGTACAATTGTAAAACTGTGGCGATTATTTCTAGAGCAGTATGTCATAACTGTTGGGATTTTTATGTGGGTATGTAGTTCAAGGTTGTCTGTTCCTTTGGTCCTTGTTCTACCTGCTGTGGTGAATTATTTTGAGTGGTTTTAGTTTCTGCTATTCTGCTATTCATGAGGGGACATTTTTTATTTGGTTGTTGGTGTGTACCCTTCGATGGCTGGTTTGAATGAGGATCCAATGATGGAATGTTCAGTTCATCCTTCCCCTTCTACGGTGGATGGTGAATTGCTTACCACTCTTATACATTTTATGAATGATGTGCATAAGACCCTTAACAGTCTCCCCGGCAGTCAGTAAACTTCCATGCAGGAATAGCTTATTCCTGCATGGAAATGACCATTTAAGAGTAGCACGGCAGCACACTATGCATAGTTATGAAGGCATACTGCCTCTGCTCCTAAATGGACATGGAGCGTGGATGAGTGCGGGGGTGTGCCTGAGAGCAGAGTTCTCACAATATACATGCCCCTGCACTTAAGAATTGCTGTTCAGTAATGAAAATGAGTGACCTCTCAACTGTCCCTGATTTTCAGAGACGACCCTGATGTTGACTCAAAGTTCAGCTTTGTCCCTCTGAATCCCTGTTAACACTTTTGCCTGTTGAACAAAAGGTGGTGAATTATACTTAATAAATAAATATGACAATAATGAAGAGCTGAGTAGTTATTTCACATCAGGAAATGTATATTAATTCACATTCTGGTAATGTCTCAAGTTAATAGAACTAATATCTGAAAAGTGTCCCTGATCATCCCCAATTTATTCTGGAGTTGCCCCTGATTCTGTTGAGATCTGTCCCTGATTGGTGGAGAGCTATGACAACAATCACAACAAACATGCTAAGATTTCTGTCAAATGTGTAGATGCATGAAGAAATCCACAGCAATAAGTGAAACCTGTCCCCTCTTAGAGTAAATAACACTAGAAATATATTTTTTAATCAAACCAATTACATTTAACCATAGCTGCGCAGGTTTGCCCATTGCTTAGCTATGCATACTCTAGCTTAAATGGTACAAGAAGGCAAATAGCAAGATACATTCAGTAGAAGCTGTACTGCAATAGTGTGAGCAGTCATTTCCGGTTCGATCCTCGCTGCAGTAAATTCCATTTTCCATGTGAAAGCAATTCGTGAACATTTTTTTTTGTTGTATAACCTACTAAATAAAATATATTTGTGAACTGGAGTACTGCATTAAGTGCAGATGTGCGGTGTCATTGCAATAATGTGTAAAAATCCACAGATCAACACAAGTGCCCCATACAGTATACCTACACATGAATCAGGGATACTAAACAAAGTTAGAATGTGTAATGAATGATAAATCAATGCCATACAGCAAATAGTGTAAAATGTATAAAGTGTCCAAATTTACCACTTTCCCAAGACCCATGTTTTTTTTCTTTCTAAATTAGTGCAGGGTTAAGTGGGAGTAAGCATTTTTAAGCAGTAGTAAGCAGGTTTAATCCTGTTTACGTGGGGGTGAGCAATGCCTACACAGGTTAAGCAATTTAGAGGCTGAGTGTAAGAATATTTAACTGGAAGTTAGCATTGCTTACTGTCGCGCAAACCCATACAAACCCGCTTACAACTGCTTAAAAGTGCCTTAATCACTCTGCATCCAACAGCCCTTGTTCTGCCCAGCAACAAAATAAACAGGCCTTGCAGGTCTTGAACCCAGGACCTGATACACTATAGTCGCAGCAGTTAACCACTAAGCCATCACAGCTCTACATAAAATTGAGGTATACCCAAACAGATCCTCACTATAGCAAAATCACAATTTACACATGAAAGGGATTTATAAACAATTTGTTTATTGTATAACCAACTAAATAACATATATTTGTGAACTGGAGTACTGCATTAAGTCCAGATGTGAGGTGTCATTGTAATAAAGTGGTGAAATCCCCAGATAAACAGAAGTACCCCATATAGTGTACGTACACATAAATCAGGGATACTAAACAAATATATAACATGTAATGAATGATAAATCAATGCCAAACAGTAAATAGTGTGCAAATTTAAAAATAAGCAATGCTAAGCATTGCACACCTCTGCTTACCATGTGTAAGCAATGCGTAACCCAGCTAAATAGATTTGTCCATTAGTATGCCCCTTTAAGCAATGCCAACATTAGGTAAGCAGGTTTGCCCATAGCTTAGCATTTTCAAAACCATTCAATCATAGCAAAGTGTGGGAAATTGGCCCTATTTAAACCCCACAGGCAGGAATACATCTCATAACTGGTTGCAGCTTCCTCCTGTAAGCACAATGGCTGGGCAGGGTGATGTTCCAGCAGTGTGTAAGTACTCATTCTACTAACTGTTTAATAATTGCCTAGCTCATGTATATTATGGATAGGTATGGCTAAATATTCCTCTTATGTCTCTGACAGCTGCAGCAGAGTGGGCTGTGAATCAGGAAGCCCATGCGTGTAGGCTGCAAAGGCTGCATCACAAGGCAGGTTAGTAATACTCTTGTATGTACTGTCATAAGAAATAAATCTAAAAGTAGTAGAAAGTTAATTGCCAGTATAAAACCTGTATTGTGTATGGGATGTACTGAATAAACCAGACAATATGTCAGGAAGAGTCTCATATAGGTTGTATGTAAATAAAAGGGTAACAGCCTGGCAATAAAGGTGTAACTCCTGAACTGCTTGTGTTTATTCTGGTATCATATGATAATGTAGTGTTGCATTCTCTTAATAGTACTGTTGTATTAAGCACTGTTACCCACACTAAGCTACATAAATGAAATGTGTAGGAATGTCTGTATATGACTGTTGTAATCACAAGGTCATATTGTGCAACTGAGGGAGACTTACAGAAAACAGCGAAAAGAGACACAACAAAATCCAAATAGCACACTTAACTGTGACGTAAACTGTTGTATTGTTAGCACACACAGCCACGGTTTGAATCCTGGGAGTGGTAGTAAGCTATATGCATAATCATACCCCTCAACTGTACAGATTTTGTCAGAAAGTTCAGATAATTGGCTTAATGTTTCTGCCTGTCACCCTGTCCCCCTGACAAATCAGTGGGATGATCCCAGAGGGTTAGGCAGCAAATAATGACATACAACTGATTGTCAGACATCATAACTGTCAATAATATATGTATAAGAACAAACCTGTCACTCTAGCAACTCACCAAAATGTTATGAGAGTAATATGCAAATTATGTCCCATCTCTATCCCCATGTTGTGAAGCTATGACCAGAGTGTGTGCAGTAACAGAGCGAGATGTATGTGCATAATAATAACGTGGAATCTGGTAATATGTGTGGCAACATTCAGGTAATGTTAACAAACATTCACTCCACAGGTCTGTCAGATAAGAAAACTGTGCCTGAAAATAAAAGATATATGTATATGTATATATATATATATATATATATATATATATATATATATATGTATAGCTATATGTGTGTGTGTGTGTGTGTGTGTGTGTGTGTGTGTGTGTGTGTGTGTGTGTGTGTGTGTAAACAGATATATATGTGTATGTATATATATATATATATATATATATATATATATATATATATATATATAAAAGAACACAACAAATATATATATGACCAAAGGCACCATTACTGGGGGTGAGGGAGCCCAATTTAAGTGCCTCCTGTAATTATTGATATCATCCCCTCCTCCACAGACAAACAGATCTGCCTTGCAACACAATACGAACACTTGCAAGTCTCATAACCAGGACCCTACACAACATAGACAAAAGAAGCTAACAGTAATCCATCTCACCTGCACAATGTCAGGATGGTATCAATAAGATATCATGCAGAACAGTCTGTCTACCATAGGGAATGTAAAATGTGGAAGCAGTAAACATTCCAATGATACATACATACACACACACACACACACACACACATATATATATATATATATATATATATATATATATATATATAAGCATATATATATATATATATATATATATATATATACACACAGATATATATATACAGATATATACGCATATACACATACACACATGCACACACACAGACACACACACACACACACACACACACACACACACACACACACACACACACACACACACACACATACACACATATACATATATTACTACATATGATATGTATAGGAAGATACATATTTAGAGGGTGCACAGCATATTGAACAGCCAGTATTCCTACAGTTGCCACCTTTTAAAATGAACAGTGTTTTATACAGTAATCTGAAAGCATAACATATGTTGCTGTCCAGCCCAAGGCCTTCAAGTAGTACGACACTAAGGGAACACTGGCCCAGAAGATAAGAATCAATCAACAGTAAGTAATGCAGATGTAGTTCAGCAGCCTCCAGTTACACTCTGTAATCAACCCCTAGGGGGAAAAAATTAAGTTGTCACAATGAAGATGTATCTGTTACATAACAATGCTTAACTTAAAACATCACTATCACACTGACAAACAGAACTGTCTGTAAAACAGTAAGCACTAGCCCATCAATGTTCCCAAGGTGAAATGTATGAAAATGTACAGCCATATACCTTAATGTGTCTCACTATTGATATCCCTCACATGTTGTAACAGCCTAGGGTATATATGGTGCATGTACCTCCCTCATAGAATGACTTACAAGGGCATATAACAGTGTTACATACACTGACCTCTGGACTGTACAAGGACACGTACGTTTTGTCCAGCTGTAGGCCACATGTATATGGACCCTACCTCACAATATGTATGGGGGTTCACAACATCACTGGAATGATGGCAGGAATGCCAGCATCAAAAAGAAATGAATTTTGTACTAATGAAGTATCTCATGCTATTTTACATATAAATGATATGCAAATGAATGAAATTGGTAATAGGACTGAAATAACGGACTCTAATGAAACTTATGAGAGTAATGATCCTTATAGATCAGAAGTATGTATTAATGAAAGTATTAATGTAAATAATAACTCAATGAATAGAAGTGCCATATACTTAGGTAATGACTCTATCGTGAATTTATCTGATATAGAACTTGTTATCAGCTGCTATTTCATTACTTGAACGTGGTATAAAGTTTATTACTTCGAATGTTAGCAATATCATACAAGGTCTAACTGAGTTAAAAATATTTGTTCGAAATTTAAGCCTGAAACTGATTTTTAAGAATACTACTAGTGATGTACCAATAGGTTTAAAGACATCAAGTACTTTTATACCTATTAATGACCCTATCCTTACAGCATTTCATGACATCCGTGATAAGCAAATACGCAAATTATATAATGACAATGCCTCTATGAAAATGTATAATTTGTCTGTTAATGAAATTGAAGCTTTGCATGACTTACAGTCAAATGAAAATATTATAATTAAGGAAGCTGATAAGGGTGGTTGTATAGTGATTATTAATTTAGCTGATTATATTAATGGTACAGGTGAATTATTAGTGGATGTTGACACATTTAAACCTATACAAAATGTTGATGTTGGGAAACTTATTAGTGGGGGGTTGGCTTAATGGTTAAGGTGTTTACCTTACAGACACAAGGTGCAGGGTTTGAGTCTCACATGGGGTAACTGGCTAGGCTTAACATGGCCTGAAAGGGCAGGTAGCCTAGTACTAACCTATGAACCTATGAACCTATAAAGTGAATATTGGCATTTATGAATTACAAATTAATAATGACATAACGCTAGATATTTTTTATTTCCTGACAGTACCTAGTCCCAGTATTCCAGTTTTATATGGACTACCCAAAATACATAAATCCCTTCTACATCCTCCAATGAGACCAACTGTCTCGGGTAGAGGATGGATTACTGAACCTATTTCTGTCTACTTGCAGGATGTTCTTAAAGATTTCTTATGCTTTGTACAAAGCTTTATCAAGGATATTGGGCATTTTTTAAACTTATTATACCATTGGTATGAGACAAATATCGAAAGGAATGTTCTGTTTGTAACTCTGGACATAAAATCCCTTTTTACTTGCATTCCCAATGAATATGGGATAAATAGTATAAGACGAACTTTATGTAAATATGGTAATTTTACAGGTAGGCAGGTTGAAACTTTCTGTGAGCTACTGGAGATAACCCTTGAGAATAATATATTTATATTTAATAAACAGATCTGCCATCAACAATTGGGTGTAGCTATGGGTAGTCCAGTGGATAACACATATACCAACTTGACTCTTGGTAATTGGGAGGACGAATTTGTTTTTAGTGATAGACAAAATACATATAAATCCAACATTCTTTTTTACAAACATTTTGTATATGATGTTTTTATTGTATGGCATGGTAGTGAAGAGTTATTAAGTGGTTTTGTGAATTTTTTTAATCAAACTACTACTTTTTTTACTTTTAAAATGAAATTCTCAAAATCAGATATTAATTATCTAGATGTTAGAATTCAATTGCAAGGACAAGATATAACTACTAGTATATATAAGAAAGATGTGCGTACCAATAAATACTTACATAAAAAAGTATGCATGCTGGGCATACTTTTAAAGGTATTATAAAGAGTCAATATATTAGGGTCAATAGACAATACTGATGTTGGTACATGCATTGAGCAAATTAATGAAATGACTAAAGAATTTAGGGATAGGGGATATGATATGTCACAACTATCCAGCCTTGGAGAAGAAGTACTGCATCAGATGGGAAATGAAATTAAGCTATACTTCTCGAAAGATGTCTATGTCACTAGTAGGGAACGGAATACTAATATATCTGGTCGCATGAGATATACTATTACATATAGTAGAAGTAGTAAACCCACTGAAGATATTATTAGAAAAAATTGGGGTATACTAAGAGCGTTACCTGGATTGAATGACATAATTCCTGAAACTCCTTTATTTACATATACAAATTGTGGTAATCTTAAACAATGATTATGTTACAAAGATTTCTCATTAAACAGAAAAGTAACAAATATTCCCAATAAGAAAGGTATTTTTTCCTGTTTTAACTGCTCATGCTGCTCTGATATATACTCTTCTAATACCTATATTCATCCCAGCAATAAGAAAAAATGTTACTTTAGATGTTGGGCAACCTGTAATACAAATTTTATAATTTATTTGGCCACATGTACATCATGTATGGCATTCTATGTAGGGAA
>NC_056733.1:504417314-504422314 GCF_019279795.1 Protopterus annectens
TTGCTGCGTTGTAGTAATAAACAGATGTGCATAATCTGTAGTATTGTGGGTTTTTACTGTTGATGTACTGTAATGTTGCTCCCACCCTGTACCAATGCCACATCTCTCACACAACTATGTAGGTCCCTCTGGTATACCTCCTGGGCAGCAGCCTGTAGCTGGTGAGTATGTTGTTTGTTCAGGTTTGCCAATACACCGGCGATGTTATGGCCATGGTATATTCCATGCACACATTTAACACACCTACCCATAATGCATGCTGTACATGTTCACTTATTGTTGCTGTTAACTGCACCACATCACAGTGGTCACCATGGTGGCATATCTGAAAGGTATGTAAGAGTCCTGCAATATAACTAATAAACTGTCATTGCAAGATGTGTGCACAGAGATGAACATAATGGTGGGATAAATGGCCTACAGTAGGGACATGTCTGAAGCATCACCCTTATACAGTGCTACAACAGTGCATATACCACTATTACAATGGCAACTTTTACAGATCTACATAACAGCATATCACAATACTGCATTCCACAACACTTACAACCTGTAATGTGGTCCTAACATGAGCAATGAATGTGTAATATGGAATCCTATGTTAGGACAGCAAATATGGGGAATACATACCTTCACAAACACTGGAAGCATATGTGTGCATACACTCCAAATAACATATTGTGGAAGCAGCTTTTGAGGTACTGGCACCATGCACTCTTCATAAGTATGGACCTTCCAGCAAGTACAGGTCCTCAATGTCACACCAAGAAATGGTCTGCTGTCCAAGACATTTGGCCATCAAATGTGCCCACTTACCTGCAAAACCTATGGTATGGATCCCATATCCAACAGGTAGCACCCAGGAGTTGGACATGTAGCCTTACCTCACCATTGCATATACCATGGCAAACAGTCATGTATATGGCGAGGATGTATGGGACAGGATTAATGTAGAAAATAAACAGATGGCCATCCAAGACAGATGACGACACATGTTGCAAACTGGTCATGCAGGCTGCCTAGTAACATGCCATGACACTGAGGGAGTTGCAGGAATGTCTAGCAAGTACTGGGTGTGCAGTACCTGTGTCAGCAACAGGAAACATCAACCAGGGCTCTCTACAAGTAGCGTATGCATAACATCAATAGTCCCCCAAAGGTATGCATTGCAATGTCTACTGCTGTACCAAGACCAAGTTGGAAACCTACAGACAGTATCAATTAAGATACATGTGCTGCACAACCAACACCTCACCCACCTCAGGCCCGCCATCCCAATCTGTACCTTGCTGGTGCCAGTATACACCTGTATGTTTGCCATTCATTAGCTGGGACTAGGCCAGTACACATGGTGTTCAGAGTTTGGAACACTGCAAAATAACACACATGTGTAGGCCATAGTTGTCAAGCATCTGCAAAAAGGCTGAGGATGGGGAGGGGATGTCATCCCGAAACACAACAGTGCACTGAAGCAGAGATCCAACTCTCACTAAAATAGCTGTATCTGCACACAATCAAGGTCATGAATTGTGGCAGACATAACCCTAACTCTGCAGCAATAGTGACAGCATTGTGTGACCTCCAAGGTCTGTGCACATGAGTTGACCTTGAAGTCATGCAGAGTTGGGGGCATTTGTAGGGCAGAGTGACCAAATACTGGCAAATGCAGATGACCCATGCTAGTATACCCCTTCCAGGAATAGTGACTGTTGTACTACACATGACAGTTGGTGCAACAAACCATCATGATAAGGGTGTGCACACATATCCACCCACAAATTGTATGCATCTCAGTCAGCATCTGCACAACTAACACATTTGTTTGATACTGCATTTGATTGCACAGGTCATATGTCACATATCAGGTTTGTGTAATGTTAACATATGCAGTAATGTGGCCCCATGGCATAACAGGGAAGAGGGTGCCATATCAATAAGGGTTTGTACACTCTCCATAGCCATGGTAAGGTTTGAAGGTTGTCAGTGTAATTGTATTTTATTGGCCATACATGCACCGCTGATGATGAGATCTATAAATCAGACATCAGGCATTCACAAATTACATCTGTCCACATATCATCCCAGGTATGTGTCGGACAAACACATAGGGGCTGTGAGCAGCAGAGCAAACATAACTGACACACATATACACATTCAGCAATGGTGTGTACATCTGTGAGGTATGGTGCACAGTACAAGCCAGGGTGCCAAACAGGTGCACAGCAATACTATGTACATGGGTGCAGTGTGTTCCAGGGGAAGGGGCATCACCTACTAATACAACCCATGCATCACAGAGATGTATAATGTTGGTAAAAGGGATTGACTATAGCTGCACTGCATGCTGTTGAGTGCCATATGTCATACATGTTGACAGATGGGCAATGAGAGGTCTGTGTGTAATATCTTTGTGCAACCTCACCTGTAAGTGTGTGGGGGGGGGGTTTCTCTAAGTGCTATCTGGTAGAGTGGGTGGGGTGATGTATGTAGAATGCGTGTGTGTATGTGTGTGTGTGTTTGTGTGTGTGTCCATGTATGCACATGTGTGAGTGTGAGGTTGTTCATACCTCTCAACCTCCCTTAGAAATCGTGCAGTAGATGGAAATAGACAGACACATTAGACACCAGGAATACTTTTCTGAAATGTAATCACAGGAAAGCTGATAGAATAATAAAGTCTGCAGCATGAAAGATGCATTGGGAGGGAAAACTAGACACCAGGGATACTTTTTTAATTGCAATCAGCAGTAAAGTGAAAGAATACCCAAGTATGCAGCACTAAAGATGCATTGATGAATTACTAGACAACACCAGAGAGTGTTTCCAAATATTATTACAGTCCACATAAAAAGTTAATAGAGCAATAGATCTTGCATCTACTGAACAATAGTTAAGTATGAAACTCCAGTGAGTGATATTATTGACTGACTGTAGTAGCCCATAACATATGGGGGCCATGCTCAAGACTTCAGGACAAAACCAGGGTGAACACTTGATGACATCAGGGTGTCTTTGAAAAAATGACTCCAGTCAAGTTAAAGAGTTAATGGAGTAACAGGTCATGTTTTGTGATCATTTTCTTAGCAATTAGAAGAATGATACATTAATGATTGGTATTATTGACTGTAATTATTCAAGACTGATGAAGGAAGGGGAAAATAAGAGAAAAAACTAAGGACTTTCTGTAAACTCAGGGACAGGTAAGTAGTAAGGTGGAATGTCAAGGTGTGTGTGTGTGTGTGTGTGTGTGTGTGTGTGTGTGTGTGTGTGTGTGTGTGTGTGTGTGTGTGTGTATATACTGTTAAGCAATGACGTACTGGTCCTAATGTGCATTTCTTGTTTTCCCCTCACAGGTGGCGAGGTGGGTCAGGGTCCCTCCTGCAGGCAATCTGATGTTGGTGTCCATACAGACACTGATAATGATGATAGGTGTGTTGAGGCACAGGCAGGGATGTCAGGGGCTGAAGCTGCTCCATCGTTTGACATCCCACTGTTATCCACTCCATCCCCGCACACAGTCACATTGCCTATACATACCCCATCACCAGTGGCCACAGCTGAGGGACAGTTGGCAGTTGGTGACATGGGACAGGACAGTGTGGTATCTATGGCATGTGTGTCTGGACACAGCGGCCATAGCCAGATGTCCGGCGAGGTACCACATAGGCAGATGTACAGGGGTGCTCATAGGAAGGCTGCTGGTCATCATGCCCTGGCAGAGGTGCCACATCTGGTGCCACCAGACGCATGTTTCAGGCCATCATGGAGGAGCAGGCATGTATGGAACAGTACACCAGACAGGGTCTGAGGCTGCAGAGGGCTACTCATTCAGCTGTTATTGACAACATCCGTGAGTTTGCAGGTGCCCACTGTTATTTTGCAAAGGTCATGGATAGATGGTTGGGTGAGATGGTGGGAATCCTTGACTATGGAATGTCTGTGCTTGAGCATATGGTGGGAGTAGTGTGACAGCCACGTGGATGTAGGCCAGCAATAGCAACATGTGGAGGTCGACGTGGACATGCCAGAAGTCACAGCCGCTCCCGTAGTGGCAGTACCAGCCCCAGCACTGCAGGGGGGGCACTGTCCACACCACACCACAGCAGGCCACATGCACGTGGCTCTGGCCAGTCGAAAGAGGGATCTGGATCCAGCGGACATATGTCATCATCAGGGGAGAGTACCATATCCTGGCTTGCACCTGGTGGTGCCCGTGGAACCCCTGACAGGCACAGTTCTCATGTCCATGACCAGAGACAGGGAACTGCACACCCTGCCAGGTACAGTCTGTAGCTATCCAACAAACTTCTGTATAGGGCGGCCACATGGCAGAATTGTGTGCATGCATACACACACACATTACCAACACAGCTAGGGAAACCCCATACCTACACATACCACATCACAACAGCCCAATTAATAATTAAACCTCCTCACACACACACATGGTGTCAAACGTATGGCTCAGGCTAGGTCTCTGGCAAACCAACAACACACCTGTGCATATGATGATATCTGTCCCACATCCCTTTCATCCATAACATCAATGCAGGGACAGGCTAAGATGGTTCTGATGCACAGGGTGACTGTACTACGGTGTACCAATGTAATGCTGTGTAACATGTTGTCAGCAGTAAAGTTTAATGCTTACATGTCAGGAAGAGTAGCTGTCCAGCCATAATGCATTATAGCTGTTATCAACACTGAGTGATTGTGGTCTCCATAATGTATTCTGTTTGTGTTGTAGGCGTCCATGTGTCAGCAGGATGATGGTCTGCTGTTGTATCTTACAAGGGGTATGGCACTGCCGTGACACCGTGACTGTGCCATATCCTGGGTACAGGTGAACACATGTCACAGGTCTGTATAACAGTTACTGCATGTGCCACAAGGCTGATAGGTCTGGAGGTGTATACAGGTGAGTGCATGGTGGCTGATGTCAGCAGCCCTTCTACAGTGGACAATGGTAGGTGTACTGGGTGGTACACACCACATATTTG
>NC_056733.1:504727314-504834814 GCF_019279795.1 Protopterus annectens
TTACAGGTTACCTGTTTGCATCAGAGACATAGGTGCCAAACCAGGGATGAATTTCCGGTTTCCCATCCAATTGTCCAAGTTGCACTTGAATTGGATTAGGGAGGAACTCTACTTCACATGGATGGGGAGCCTGTTCCATAGATAGGGTAGTCGCTGGGATACTTACCTATCCCTCCAGCAGGTCCTGTTTATATCACAGACAAGGTTTAAGTTTTTAGAACAGGTAATTCTGGTACTGTTTTTTTTTTTTTTTTTTTTGTGGCTATGCAGGAGGTGCATCAGAGTGGGGTCTCACAATGTCCTCTATGCCAGAAATAGATCCCCCTCAAAAGCCTGTAGGAGACAGAATACAGGGATAGGGCCTTGAGGCGGTCTGCTTAGGACATGTTACTTATACCCTGTATTCTTTTAGTGAGGAACCTCTGTGGATGTTCCAGTTGTTGGATATGCCTGGTTAGGTACATACCGAAGGGGTCATTGTACTCATTGATAGGTCTGATGAATGCCAAATACAGTGGAACAATGACTTCCTTGGACTTAGATGCCATATATTTGTTTACAAGTTGTGCAACATAGAATGATATCTTCACCACTGTAGACATGTGATGGTCAATGGCTAGATTATTATCTATGCGTGTCCCTACATCCCTGACTGCTGGGTCAACTCTAAGGGGTGTGTTGTCAATATGATAATTACCAGGGGTGGATGACTTCCCAAAGGATACTATTATGCATTCTGATACCAGAATGATGCTGTAACATGAGGGCCATAGTGATGTTTACATCACAGCAATGAAACAAAATGCTGTTGCACACCCATATCAATGCTATGAATGTCAGAATGGTGTTGTAACATAGTAATAATGTTACAAGGAGAATTATGCTGCATTACAGTAATCAAGTCAAAAGCATTTTCCCCTGTAGTAGTAACAGTAATGTTAAATCACTTACTCTAGTGCAGGGTCACTAGAATCTAACCTGGTACTCAGTGGGTGAGAAGTAGTAAATAATTCTGACTGGAGCACTAACATAATGCAGGCACATGCACACTGGTGGGCACTTTGGATGGTGGTCAATTTACCTACAACATGTCTTTGGGATATGGAAAGAAACTAGTGCACCTATTAAAAATCTACATGCACACTGAAAGCATGTGAAGACTCTGCACAGAAGGCACCCCAACCGAGAATGAAATTAGTAAACCAAGGGGTAGGAGACACTGATGCTAATTTCTACATCACTGTCCCTCCTCATCAGAACGCTGTTATGCAATATTAATGTTAAGTGAATTAAGATGAACAATACAAATTATATCAAAATAATGCTTATGTTAGAGCTGTTTTTGTATCACAGTAGCAATATCAGAATGACTTCACAATGCCAGTGCCAGAATGCTATAGTAGTGATTTTAGGATGCTTCAGGTTCAATGTTATAGTGTTCAGAATGCTATTCAACTAAACAGGCAACTGTATTCACTTCTATATGCATACTAGCTGCTTTTACAAAATAATTTTTAATAAGGAAATCTTACTACTTGAAACAAATCTTCTAACTATTTTCTTAAATCTTTATATCTGTCATAAACTACATTCTAATATAAGCAGATGTCCTACAACCAGAATTATACTCAGAGAACTGGAACACATCTAACAGGTTGATGTATTCAAATGTGAAGTTTAAAACCCATTGGCATTCAAGAGGCTCGCCTGTTTAACTCCATGCTGATAATTTTTACTTCTGATATACCTATGAGGGCTATTTTTGAAATATGTTGATCAATGTCCTGTTCTGACTCTAAGGGAAACCTTAGTCAACAACCTTAGCAGGCATTGTCTGGCAATTAGCACAGAGGATTAAAGCTCTGAGTTACTCATGTGTTGCTTTTCCGAGGACACTGTATATGGTTTGATACCTTCCACCTCCATTTGCTCACATTGTAACTCTGAGTAAGGCAATCAACAAGACAGTGTTCTCAGCTTAAACCTGAAAAAGAACATTTGTGTCCAGTAAGTTTACATAGTCAACAAATAAATAAAAATGGTGTAATACATGTTACATTTTCTAATACTGATATTTATATTTACTATTAGCTTCCCAGATTTGGTGTTAACTGATCCTGTGGAACATTTCAGTAGAAGTGATCAGACATTATTTTATAGCCAGTGCAAAATTACCTTCTCAATAACCTATAAAACAAACTAAAAACACATTTCCTGAATCCTTTCTGAATAGTCCCATGTTTTATTATTCTATCATTTTTCTTATGAAGAACAGTTGACCGTTTTCCACCAGTTGTTACATGTGGCTTATTCAAAGGCTACAGAATGCAGAACTGTATTCAACAACCAGATGGATCAGTGGTACAGTGATCTCTTGGACTGACCACACATGACTCTTAGACTTAGTTGGGTTGCAGAACATGGTTTTGGACTTCGGTAAATACACACTGGTCAAAGTTCAAGGGTCTATATTAGATCAGAGAACACTTAAAAAAGCGAACGCTGATTGATCGAACTTATGTAAGCAAAAGCTTACAATCTTGAACTGTCAGAACAGCAATTTTTCTCCTAGGGAAAAAAATCACTGATCCAAAACACATACACACAACACAAGCACACCAAATAAACAGCAATCCACACACATACACCTAAAATCTGACACCTAACCCTACACTAAACTATACACACACCACTAACTATCCACTTACCTTAACCCAAACCCTAACCCTAAGGTCCGTCACTATCGCACACTCACCTCACCCGCTCCCTAACCCTAACCCACCTAACCCGCCCTAACCCTCACGTCCACACAATCGCACACATACCTAACCCGCACCCTAACCCTAACTCACCTAACCCACCCTAACACTCACATCCACACAATCGCACACTAACTTGAATCCGACCAGTAACTTTCCACCACAGCACTGAAAATACCAAAGCAACAGAAACGGACAACCAAATTCTTTCCCTAGGAAAAAATTCAGGTTTCTGTTGCTTCGATATTTTAAGCTTTTGCTTACATAAGTTCAATCAATCAGCATTCGCTGATCTAATATAGACCCAAAGTTCAAGCTGTTGTCTACTGTATCTCCTAGGTCTTGATATCATTTTGTATTACTTTGCTGTTCATTTTGACGTCATATTTTATATTCTTTTTTCCAACTCTCACATTATTACATTTACTGGTATTAAAGGTGAGATTATTCTTATTATAGAAGGCAAGTGTTTTTGTAGACAATCTCCAAGAAACTCAGCACCATTTATTAAATTAATTATATTATCCAGTTCACAGTCATCAGCATATGTATTTATCCAGTCCCTGTTTCTCGTGTCTGATTCTTAGAACAGTTCAGAAAAATGTGACCTTGTACAAATTCATGTGACACCAGTAATAAGCCCCATCAAGGTGGATGGGTAACCCCTGTCCTGGCTTACTGCATCTTGTTACTGAATTAGAGTTTTACCAGTTGGTTTATGTATTTATTGATATTTAGTTAATTTATATTGAAGATTAGTTTCTTATGCAGAATGGAGCTGAATACCTTCTTAAGGTCAAGATAAGCAGTATGCATTGTCACTGCTTCATCATATGCCGCTGTCATCTTGTCAAACAATGCTGGAATATTCAAAAGGCAATAGCTCCTTTTAATAAACACATACTGCTCACGTGGAACAGAAAAATATCCCGTGTCATTTTGGAAAGGCTTCATTATGGTTCTCCCAATAATTTTACATGGAATACTGGCCAGGATTATGGGTATACAATTGCTTTTATTTGAGAGAGAGAGTCCTATCTCACCTTTGTGAACTGGTTCTGCTACAGCTGTCACCATAGATCTGGGACATGTCATAGGTTTATGGGTTGTTACTAGATGTTTAACTGTTTAAGCCTTTTGAAACTTAGTCACTGCAGTTCCACTGGTACACCCAGTTAGCTTCTTCCCATCCATAAGGGGCAGGGGGAATAGGCCTTGGGTAAATTTGCAGTTTCTGATAATTCAGCTGTTAAATCTGAAGACAGTGAAAAAACAAATTTGTTATAGGGATGGGGAATTGTTTGGTAGATATGTCTGTCATACCAGTAAGCAATTTTTATGTTGCAAAATAGATCTAGGCCCTTTGGTTTTGTATTCAGTTTGCTATCACTTTTGTGGATATGTAGAAGGACTGTGTCATTTACGGCCTTGTAGGCCAAACATAAATCACCCTGAAGTAATCTGTAGGAGACAGAGAAGAAAGAAGCAGAGCATTTTGATTCAGGGTAACCTAGATAGTTCATACCCATTTGTAATGAGACACCTCTGCTTTATTTTCAAGTTGGGATAAGTGTGTCGAGAGGTATGTACCAAACAAGACATTGCATTTTACTAAGGGCCTAATAAGGGCAAGTGGAAGGGTATGATGACCTTTTTTGACAAAAAGGTGATGGCCTTAATAAGATTGGTGGAGCAGAAGGTTTTCCTAATGATAGAAGATACTTGGTGTGAAAGGAAAGATAATTATGAACAAAGAAGTTTGATTTCTAAGCAGTGTTTTAAGGGGTGCTGAGATTTATGTGACAAGTATATGAGTGTTTCTCTTTCCCAGCCTGTGTGATGGTACATTTTTTTGTGTTTTTTATCTTTAGACTGTGATCATCACACCATGAGCTTGTCTGAATTAGGCCCTTCTGAAAGATTTGAGTTTTTTCTGGGGAGTTAATGATGGCTCCAGGTTTGTAGCTGTCCATGAACTTTGTTAGCCAGAGGCCCATAATGTCATATTTGATATCAGAGATGTAGATGCCAAAAATAAGTAATCCCAAAACAGAACCCTGTTGGTACACCTTTGGTAAAATGTCTCTTGGAGGATAGTATGCCCTTAACTTTAATACAGTGATGCATTTATGTGAACTGTTGGCAATCCAAAGGATTACAGAAGGATTTATATTGAGTATGATCAGTTTTGATGCCAGAGTAGGGTATAGTGTCAAAAGTCTTGGCTAAATTGAGATAAGATGTACATGGAGTTACACTCATTTTGTATCTCTCTGTGACTACTTCAAAGAATCAGTTGAGTTTACTACATACAATCTATCTTTTATAAAGCCAAATTAGTTAGGGTCTAGGGATTGTCGATTCCCTGTCTTTCTTTCTGAGAACAAGAAAAAATGCAGTACAACTATGTACTGGAACTACTAATATAGGCTTAAAGAACTTAGCTAAAGCAGATACAGACTGTTAAAATGAAGTTAAAATCAGATTGAGAAACTGAAACACTTATCTGTCTTTCTGTGTCTAATGGGATTATTACAATACAGCAGTAATTTAAGAAATTACAGAAAATAGCAACTTTGGAATTCTTGATAATCACAGAAAAACCCACTCAGGGCACAAAACGTAAAATAATAAAAACAGTGAAACCACAAAGGACGCTCCACGGAGAACGGTGAATTAACCACTTTATTTACCAAAGAAAGAAACGACTTAGCGCTTTCACCAGTACACCTGGCTTCTTCAGAGTCATTTGAAACTTCACATTCTCATATATTTATTGCACTCAACCCATAGCCATAGGTTAAAATCAAAAATATCCCCCCCCCCAATAAAAACATCACCCTAATTAATATGTATTTAATCACAAAACATTATTTTTTAAAAACATTGTGTAAATATAAACTGTATAAAAAAGGTAAATATATATAATATATGTGTCTCATATATAATATGTATGTAACCATGTTTGTATTATAACCATACTGACAAAAATTACTACAAAGACATAATGAACCTGCTTGGTTTAACTAATAACAATGCATTACCAATATATAGTGTATTCACCCAACTTAGTAATACAACATTCCATTAAGTTAAATTTGTTGGGATTTCAACTTTAAAAGGGGCTTTAAGGACACACTGTCATTAAGCCCAGGAAATTTTAATGCATCAAGTCTTAACTGCCATTCTGTTTCCAAAGCACCCACTTTGTTAACCGTATCCCCACCACCACCAAACTCAGAAATCCGTCCTACCACAAAAAACAAGAATTTATTAAAATTGGAATATGTAGTGCTGTGTAGATATAACGCATTGTGTGTATCATTCTTTCTAATAGATCTAACATGTTCAGATATCCTGTCTTTTAACCTCCTAATAGTTTTACCTACGTAGAATGCCTCACATGTCATACACGAGGCCACGTATACTAAATTCTTAGTGTTACAGTTGCATAGACCAGGACATGGTATAGTATATTTATAACCCCACACACATAAATATGATCCTTCACTGATAAATCTACAGCAACTACATGCCCCACATTTCCTCATACCGGATTTGAATTGAGGTTTGGTTTTTCTTTCCAACATTCCCTTCAGGTTTTCACCTCTACCATAAACAATCAGAGGATAAGAGCCCACTATCCCTTTCATTTCATCATTTAAAACGCTTTTCCACAGGCTTCTCACTGTTTTACATAAATCTGGTGCTCTGTTGTTGTACTTTAAAACAAGATAGGCTCCAGAGTACTTGTCATCAGTTTTACTACTTATTGAAACCCCCGAATGCAAAATGGGAATAAACCTAGTGGCCCTACCTCTAACCACATCCTTTTTAATTTTGAGAAGTAGTTTCAAGGGGTAACCACGTTCCAAAAACATCCCAATTAATTTAAACATCTCCACCTTAAAAATTTCTTCATCACTCACTAATCTTGATGTCCTAACCATTTGACCCTTAATAACACCTGTCCTCTGATGCCACGGGTGACAACTATCAAAATGTAACAGGGAATTCGAATAATTTTCTTTCCTGAAAATGTTACTAGAAAACCCCCCACTACTTTTGCTAATAGTTAAATCCAAATAATTGATAACATCTTCATTCCAAGTATATGTAAATTTAAGAAAATTGGTCATCCCATTCAAATATTCAACAAAATCACATCCGTCTTCTCATCACCCTTCCACAAAATCAACAAATCGTCCAAAAATCTATTGTACAACACAATGTTACTATTGAATCTGGAAGAAAAAACAAACCGCTTTTCCCAAGTAAGTAACACTAAATTAGCAAAAACCGGGGCACATTTCGCCCCCATTGCTACTCCGGACACCTGCTGATATGTTTCACCCTCAAATGAAATAAAATTGTTCTTCAAAACAATCTCCATTAAATCATATAAAAAGCTGAGTTTGTTTGTATCCACTGTGTTACCCTCTACCATGCTGTCGTAAAACCAGTCCAAACCTGGCTGGTGTGGAATGACCGAAAATAAATTTATAACATCCACTGTCAAAAACCCAAAAACATCACCACTCCTATCCAACGCCCTAAGCCTTTCAAGGCAATGCCATGAATCTCTGAGTATATGGGCGGTTTCACTGACAACTGGCTTACACTTAACATCAATGTATGCCGCTAGAGGCTCAGTCTTGGACCCCCTTGCTGCCACAATCGGCCTAAATTGTAAGTTGTCAGTGCCCTTGTGTACCTTTGGAATGCCAAACATACAGGGAAGTTTTGGAAACTTAACACTCAAGTAGTAGAATTCTACCTCATCAATGACCCCTTGAAACAAAGCATCTTGTAAAAACAAATCAATTTTGAGGTACGCTCTATTGATCTCATTAATGGAAACCCTCTTGTAAGTCTCTTCATTGTTCAAAATCACAGCCATTCTAGAAACATAATCAATTTTGAACATCACTACCATCCCCCCACCCTTGTCCGGTTTCATGAATCTGAACTGGCCAGAAGTCCTGTAGCTTTTCAATAGTTCTCTTTCTTCTTTTGAAAGATTGTCTACTTCCTTTATGTTGAACATTAAGTTTTTTCTAAACTCATACTCAACCAACTTTTCAAACAATACAATTTCAGCATTAAGGGGCGGTATAAAGGTACTCCTTCTTTTCAAAACTTGGGTACATGTATTAACATTCCCCTCATCATTCTGTTTCCCCACAGCTGAGAAAAAAACTTTTAAATGCAATTGTCTTGTATACAATTTTAAATTAATAAGTAAATGAGCAATATCCAATCTAAAGTTAGGTACAAAAGTAATACCCTTGCAAAACAGGTCAAAATGTACATCACCAATTACAATGTCAGTATAGTTGTAAATGCAAAAACCATTTCTTCTCAAAATCTGATGTGTCAAAACTTCACATCCCTCCAGACACACTTCCCCATTGTTACCATCATATAAACTTGTGGTACATGGTGACTCAACACCAAAAAAATCCATCAATGTCATCCCACCAACCCCATTCAAAGACAGTGTGCCATCATTTTGTAAAATACTGTAATTCACACTCAAATCAACATCATTGTTGTTCATAAAACAATTGTCACCACCATAAATTAATAACGGCCCCGCCTGTTGACTCTCCCCCCCCCCCACATATGGGGCACTTGCGGATTTCCCACAGTCTGCCCCCTGTTCATGAGTCTCTCTGACCTCCGTGGTCCATTCTGTTGTTCTAAAAAATCATCATCGACCGGTTCCACACAATTGTCATTAAACACAGTACTTTTAGGGTTTTCTTCCCCATTGTCTAGTGGAATTCTAAAACCCGGGGGGTATGCACACTTGTTTTTATAGTCAGCAGTGTCTCTTGCAAGCTTTTTCTGTTTCAAAGCCAAGTTCTTGTTAACAAAAGTCTCAATGTTCATAACCACTTTGTCAAAATTGACCTGGTAATGTTGAAACAAGAGGTCGCTAGTAATACTAACATTTAGTTTACTAATTTTCTCCTGCATTTCTAGCAACTTGACATCATTATTACGAATAATAATGTCCAACATATCCATACCTGCTCTGTTGAAAAGAGTCGTTAATTCACGATACGCTTCTGTGTCTTCATCGACCCCCATGGGTCTCTTCCAAATACGCAAACCCTTCGGTACCTGGTTTAACTCTTTAGATTTCTTAAGGAACAGGCTATCAAGTTGAATAGCCTTATATTTGATGCACAATTTCTCGTACTGGTTGATTTGTTCCCTCAAGGACGGTAGCGCCTTCACTCTGTTCTCCATTGCGCCTCCATTACCGAAAATCGGCATCTGAAACCAGGAAGTGAGATCATGCTTCCGCCCCTTCGACCCAGAATCAACCACTGGAGCCAATGGTACTTTGCTAGTATTAGGCTGTTTGAAAACAGCCTCGCTGTGTAAAATATTTGTGTTTTCCTCCTGTCCTGGAGGAATAGTGTCAATGGGTGAGTGCAAGATGAATAGTTCCACTTGGGAGTCCGTGGGGCTGACTGCCGATACCACTCTACTCCCCGACGCTTCTCCTGCATACACTTTGATGAGTTTGTCCACCACATTAGCTAGCTCTTTCAAAATTCCTTCCATGTAACTTGCAATAACCACAAACTTCACCGCACATCCAAAAAACGTCCCCGCGATCACTTGACTATTGATAATCACAGAAAAACCCACTCAGGGCACAAAACGTAAAATAATAAAAACAGTGAAACCACAAAGGACGCTCCACGGAGAATGGTGAATTAACCACTTTATTTACCAAAGAAAGAAATGACTTAGCGCTTTCACCAGTACACCTGGCTTCTTCAGAGTCGTTTGAAACTTCACATTCTCATATATTTATTGCACTCAACCCATAGCCATAGGTTAAAATCAAAAATACCCCCCCCCCCAATAAAAACATCACCCTAATTAACTTTGGAATTCTTAGATCCTTTGCTCTGAACTAAATGGCTTGGAACTGCCTTAATGCAAAGATAAGTCTTAAACTAGCCTGACAAACACTCAGTACATAATAATGTTTAATAACAACAGTTAGATCACTTAAACAGCAAAAATGCAGAGGAACCTTATACTGAAATTACTAATATGGGCTTAAAGGTGTTAGCTAAAACAGATGCAGATTGCTAAAATTAATTTAAAATCAGATCAAGAAATGAAAACACTTATAGAGTCATGGGTATATACTAGACTACAGACCGCCAGGGCCTTAAAGGCCTAGCCATGCAACCCAAATGTGGCTCATAAATTTGATTTGTATTTGATTTATAGAGGGTGAATTACTGAATCCATCTGTCCATCAGAAACATAGGAGCCAAACCAGGAGTGAATTCCCAATTATCCATCCACAGGTCCAATTTGCATGTAAACAACAATAGGGAGGAACTCTGTTTCACATGGATAGGGAACCTGTTCCAGAGAATGGGAATTCTCTGAGAAACATAGTTGTCTCTCCAAAATGTTCAATTGATGTTTCAAGCAAACTTTACGTCTTTTAATCTAGCAGTTCTAATGCTGTTTGGTTTGTGGATGTGCAAAAGATTCAACAAAAAGGGTCCAGGTCCAGAGATGCCTTGTATGCCAAGCAAAGATCACCACTCAGAATTCTGTACGATACCAAGTAATGAGACAGGACTTTGAGGTGATCGTTCACAGATCCCTGACTAGTGAATCAACATTTTAAGGGTGTTGTATTGATGACATAGGTACCTGTGGTGGCAGATTTCCCAAAAGGTGCTATAATGCATTTCTTGATATTGTGTTTTAAGCCATGGCTTTGTCACCAACCGTTTTTCTGTATTAGACCTTCCTGAAGGGTGTTCTGATCTTGGGGGGATTCAATGACTGTTCCCAATTTGAAATCATCTGTGAACTTGGTCTTTGACATCAGCTTTGACATCTAAGAAGTAGATGCCAAAAAGGAGTGGGCCTAGCACAGAGCCCTGGGGGTCTCCACTGGTGACCGGCCTCTTTGTGGAGGTGGCTTCACCAATTCTAATCTCCTGGGTCCTGTCAGTAAAGTAGCTAGCTATCCAGCATGTTATAAAAGGGTTTATACCTAGTTCTGTAAGTTTTCTGACAATGCCTGAGTGGGGTATTATATCAAATGCCTTAGCCAGATATAGGTAGACAGTATGCACAGTTTTACCCTCATCCATTGCCTTGGTGACCTTCCATTGAAAAATCCAAACTGGGATGGATCCAGTGTCTGGAGGTCTCCTATGTCCTTGTTGACAATTATGGCTTTGCAAATTGGACTAGTCAGACTAATGGGTCTGTAGTTTCCAGGATCTGTTGAAGGTCCTCTCTTATGAATGGAGATGACTATCACAGTCCTCCACTCACATGGCACAAAGCCTGTTTAAAGACTATAGTTAAATAATGACGACAAGGGTCCTAATGAGTCCTATTTTAGACTATTCAGGAGGCATCCAAGCATGCTATCTGAACCCAATGAGGCCATGTTCTTGGCTTTAGTGAGTGCAGCCAGTACATGCTCCCTAGTTATAGTCAGAGGGGCTATGTATAAGGGTATTACTGGGGGGATGGTTGGGGGTGGGGGTAAAACTGGAATTGAATTTGTCCGCTAATAGGTTCACTATATTGCCAGGGTCTGTGAATTTGGCTCCATTAACCACTAGTTCAGCACACTGCTGTGTGCTGCCCTTGAGGTTTCTGACATAACTGTAGAAGGCCTTATGGTTATCTTTCACCTGGGAGGATATCACATCCTCAGAGTTGGCTTTGCTTGACCTAATTAGCCCTCTTAGTTGCCTATTTACTTTGATGAGAGAGTTTTTATCTTTATGGGAATCATCCTTCCTGATTTTTGCCATATATTTTTTTTCCTTTTGTTGTATATCCTGTTTAATTTGAGATGCCACCAGGGTGTTTTGTTTCTGAGGCTAGTTCTAGGCTTACTTCTGATAGGTACAGCAGCCTCTCTGAAATGATTGACATGGTTGCACAGAGTTTCTGAGAGCAATTCATCATAGGCTGGTGTGTTCTCAGGGTTTGTAGGGGCACTGAATTTTGACAAACCATCACTTAATAACAGATAATTTGCCCTGGAATAGTGCCTAACTGTTACTGGTTTTAATGGGAATGTGGAATGGATTTTGATTTTGAAGGAGGCAGCTTTATGGTTGGACCTTACCTGGGAGGATGAGACATCTGGGGGGAGTGCAGCATTCTTCGATATTTGTGAGCACAAAATCCAGTACATTGGAGCCTCTAGTGAGCGCATTCACTATTTGGTGAAGGGTGTTTGTATTTATGAAGTCCAGGAATCTGTGTCTGTAGATTTGAGGCCATGTCCAAGCTATAGAGGAGTGATTAAAGTCTCCGATAATTAGGGTGTTCAGTTGGATTTTAAGTGTCTTCAGCAGGTCCAAGTATGCACTGTGAGCTTTCTGGGATATGGATGTTGACCTATAGCTGGCTAGGATATGGTACAATATTTTGTCTGTGGTGATCTGAACATGGAGGGCCTCCAGCATGTCATCCTGT
Source organism: Protopterus annectens (assembly GCF_019279795.1). Taxonomy (NCBI): domain Eukaryota; kingdom Metazoa; phylum Chordata; order Ceratodontiformes; family Protopteridae; genus Protopterus; species Protopterus annectens. Next base: position 504,739,575 of record NC_056733.1, read on the forward strand.
TTGACCATCTTAGGGACATGCTTGTTACTGATGTGTATTGAGATTTGTCCACGTTTAGCCCTTGTCTTTGCAGCTACTGGTCTAAAAGTGTGGAAGGCACTGAAACCTTGCACTGCCAGGTAAACCATGTCTTGGTAACTGCACAGATATCTATATTCTCGATGTGAGGAGAGTTTGGAGGGTGTGTAGTGTTTTATTTAGGTTCCTGGCATTGAGAAGTAATACAGTGAGATTCTGTTGAGTTGATTTTGCTATGTCAGTAGATTTGACAATTTTTGGCATTCCCTAAAAAGGACAGTATAGGGCAGCAAAGCCTTAGCTTAAAGGGAAAGGTGGAGACCATCTTTGGCAAAGCAATGTGGTCTGTTGACCATGTCATTCCAACCTGACAGATATTGGATCCCATTAGAATGACACCAGAAAGACAGACAGTTGTTGAACTCAATCATTTTTTGCTCATATTGTGGCATCATCCTCTGTGACGGTAACATACTACACAGTGCCAGGCTCATACTAGCCTGAGACACATAGTCTGAAAGCTCCATAATGCCTCTCTTCATATAGTCCAAAGAGGTATATCTCATGTCATTTACACCTACATGGACTATTATGGAATCACACTGGTACCTGTGGCGTAATGACTTGAGTGCATGTGTGATTTGGGGGATCCTGGCTCCAGGTAAGCAACTAACCGTTATCTTATCCTTGTTCAGCCTGGTTAGAGGGGCATCTTTTATAATAGAGTCCCCTGTGATAAGAGTCCTGGGAAGTGTGTTTGCTTGCCTTAGAGGCTTAGTGTTTGGGAATCCATTGGAAGTGACAGTATGTGTGATGTTAAGGGTTGTTTTTTCTGAACGCCTTTGGGCCTTGATGAGGTATAGCTTTAACAGTGAGTGATCTAGGTGATTCATAGATTGTTACTAGGCTAATGACCCGGGGTGGCCTTTCTAAGCCTAGCAAAGTTTTTCTCAAATAATAATGATGTCCTGTATCCAAACAGGACATTGAGGGCCAAGCATTTAAGCTACCTCTGTCCATAAGGGACATGCATGCCAGACCTGGTCTCAATTTCCTATTCCCCATCCACTTATCTAGGTTTTGCTTAAACTGGGTAATAGAAAACTCAGCTTCACATAGATGGGAAGCCTGTTACATAGGAGGGCAGTGTCTGGGACACATATCTGTCTCTCCAACATGTTCTGTTTAAGTTGCGGACAAAATTTAGGTCCCTAGACCTTGTGTGTCTAGTACTGTTGACTTAAAAATATGCAGGAGATTCATCAGTGTGGGGTTTGTGGATGCCTTGAAAAACAGGCATAGATCACTCCTCAGCAATCTACAGCAAACTGAGTAGAGGGAAAGGGCTTTAAGGCACTCTGTGTACAGCAGGTTTGTTACGCCTTGTAGTCTTTTTGTAAGGAACCTCTGAAGTCACTCTACTTACTGTATATGCCTGGTCAGGTACATACTGAAGGAAGCATTACACTCTATGACTGGCTGATAAGGTCAGAGTACAGTGAAATAATGACCTCTTTGGACCTAGATGCCATGCCCTTACTTATACATTGCACATTAAAAGATTTTCTGACCATTATGGTCACGTGTTAGTCAAAGGTAAGACTACTGTCTATGTGCATACCCAGATCCCTCACCACTGGGTTTAGGAGCATATTATCAACATGGTAATGGGCCAGGATGGTTGACTTCCCAAAGGGAGCAATTATGTATTTCTTAACATTGAGTTTGACACCATGACTTTGGCACAATTTGTTAGTGAGAGATAAGCTTTCTCAAAGAATGCTAGTGTCTGCAGAGGAGTCGATGATAACCCCCAACTTACAACCATCTGCAAACTTAGTCAGCCATAAACCTTCAGCATGTGTTTCCATATCAGAGAAATAGATACTGAAAAGTAGCAGGTCCAGTACTGAGCCCTGGGGCACTCCGCTAGTGCTTGGCCTCTAGGTGGAGGTGGCTTCACCTATTTTGACCTCCTGGGTCCTATCAGTGAGCCATTTGGCTATTCAGCAGGTGATAAAGGGGTTTATACCTAAATTAGTGAGCTTGTCTATAATGCTTGAGTGCAGTATTGTATCAAAGGCCTTGGCCAGGTCAAGGTAAACTGTGTGCACAGTTTTGTTGTCCTCCATTGCTTTGGTAACTCTCTAAAAGAAACCCACCAGATTTAATAGGCTTGACCATCCTTTAACAAAGCCAAACTATGACTGGTCCAGCATTTGCAGATCACCTATATTCTCATTTATCATGGCTGTACAGAGATTTGTAAATAGCTCAACATATGTAATGGTGTTTACTGGGTTTGGGGGTGCTTGGAATTTAGCCAATGTGGCACTTAGTAGAGAGGTTAGCTTTGGAATAGCTTTTAAAGGTTTTTAGTTTTGCTCGGTCCCCAGATTTAATTTTTATTTCAAGCAATACTGAGTCTATATTACATAATCAAACTTTTAAAAGTTCGAACATCATATGGTTGACACCATATGATCGAACTTTCAAACTTTCAAAAATGTAATAAAAAAAAAATAAACCAAAGGAAAAAACCTACCTGAACGGTTTATGCATAGGGGCCAGCCTCCCACACCCCCAACTCCGAGATCGCACTACAGTGCAGAAAAGGGAAATCTTCCCATTGCACACTGTAAGTGATGGAAAAGGTCTTTACCAATATCTGAAAACCTAGAGGAGATAAATGCAGACCATCCCTAGAAAAGCAGTGTGGTCTTTCAACCATGTCCTCCTAGGCTGTCACATATTGTGCCCCTTGGATTGACACCAGAAGCTAAGTCAATTGTTAAAATTAATCATTTTCAGCTGGTAATGTGACATCATCCTTGAAGATAATAAGCTGCTCAGTGCTAGGGTCATATCTGCCTGAGACACATAATTAGCAAGCTCCAGCATGTCTTGCTTCATATAGTCAGGGGAGGTACATCTCTGGTCATTAACACCCACATGGACTATGACAGAATCATACTGGTACTGGTGGTTCAATGACTTGAGTGCCCATGTGGCTTAATGGATCCTAGCCTCAGAAAGGCAGCTAACCGTGACTCTCTCCTTACTCAGTCTGGTGAGGGTGGGCATTGGTGTGACTCACTATACAATCACAAATGACTAAGACATTTGGCTGTGTGCTGGTTTGCCTTAAGGGCTTAGTAGTAGAGGCATTTGATAGAGTGTTACTATGTGTAACTGTGGGTGATGTTTTAAAAGAATGAATACTTGATGGCTGAGGACACTTTTTTGATTGTGCTGTGCGGGAGGTTTAAGTGATTTAGGTAGGTCACCTGTAAGTGCCTCAGCATGAATAGTTTTATGTGTAGGGTCTTTTTCCTGTGCAGTAGGTGAGGTGCAAGTGTTACTGACAACCACAATATGATTAGTTTTGGTTGTATAAGACAGTTTTGCCTTCAGAGTTAAAGTGTATGTACACATCTTCCATACTTTATTTGTTTTATTAAGAATAAGTGGGTTGTCAGTGTACAATAACGCAATTGTTACAATGCTTCAGAATACCCATAACAACCAGACTGGCCACAGAGACAGTCAGGAAGTGCATATCTATGGCTACTGATCTACTAGAGAGGATTGAGGGAAATTTAAATATTGAATAGGTCAATAAGACAAGGAACTTGATGAGCAGTGGTCAGCTATGTGCAAACTAAATGTTCTTGTAATTAAAAAAAAAAATCTCCCAAGACAGTAAGGGTATTTTAAGGGAAATTTACACTGGGATAGATCTGTGTCTACACAGATTACAAGGGGAATTAAACTGTCAGAAATCAGTGATTATATAGATCATTGCTAGGCACCACTGAGCAGAGAGCAGCAGTTCTAACTAAATACTGTAAAAAGGGTAAAAAAAAGTGCAGATATTCAACACAGAAACACCCAATTAATACAGCTGTAACATAAAACAATATGAAAAACAAGTGCTGTAAAAAAAGTGGATGTGGTAATGTAAGTCTTAACTTACTCATAGGTTATGAGCCAAGCATTGTGCAACTGTGGCATAGCAGAGTGGATTTGATTAAAAAAATACATACGCAAGGCCCTGTGGCCAATCAAAAACAGCACACTCTTCTTTTCACTACACAGTCCTGGGTCAGAAAATGACTCAGGTCCCCTCTACGCCCACTAAACTGGAACTAAGGCAGTTCTAACTAAAGACTGTAAGGGGGGTCAAAAAGTGCAGATATTCAAGACAGAAACACTAAATTAATGCAGCTGTGACAAAAACAATGCAAGAAACAAGTATTGAAACAGTGGATCTGGTAATGTAAGCCTTAGCATTTGTAGAGTTTAGCAGAAACCAGCAACACTCTTCTTTCTCAAGTAGCTTTGTCACCAAATGCATCAGAGCTTGTAAGTTATGAGCCAAGCATTGTGCAACTCCAACTCTTAAATAGTAGTGGATATTTGATAAAAAAAAATACACAAACAAGACCATGTGGCCAATTAAAAACAACAAACTCTTCTTTCCTTTACACAATCCTAGGCCAGAAAATGACTCAAATCCCCTCTAATCTCACTAAAGTGGAACCAAGGCAGCTCTAATTAAAGACTGTAAAAAATGGGTCAAAAGTGCAGATATTCAACACAGAAACACTCAATTAGTGCAGTAAAACACAAGTGCTGAAACAGTGGATATGGTGAAGTAAGTCTTAGTTTTTTGTAGAACTGAGTAGAAACCAGCAACAGTCTTGCTCTCAAGTAATGTGGTCGCCAAACATCACCACCTCAGGCACAGATTCAAATGTTTAAACAAGCTAGCCCTCTAGCCAATGAAACAAAGGCACAATAAGACTTACAACAGCAATTCCCAGCTCAGAAAGGCATAGGCTATTCTCTCCTGCAATGACAGTGTAGACAACAAACCTTCATAATGTAAAATAAGTGGTTTGGAGCCCAAGTGCTTAAACCAGATCAAATGCACTTAGAATAATAGGCACAATAAGCCTTCACCAGCAATTCCCAGCTCAGAAGGGAGGAGGCTACCCTCCCCCCACAAGAGTATAGGCCATAAACCTTCTTAATGTAAATAACTGGTTTAGAGCTCAAGTGCTTAAACCAGATATAAGACACTTTTAGAATAACAGACACAATAAGTCTTCAGCCAGCAATTCCCAACTCAGAAGGCTGTAAGCTACGTCTCCTGCCACAATAGAGTAGACCACAAACCTTCCTAATGTAAGACAACTAGTTTAGAGCCCAAGTGCTTAAATCAGAACTAATAGGCTTAGAATAATAGTTACAATGCAATCAGGCTATTAACAAGTAGTAATAAATGCAGCAGAATAAAAGTAACTGAACACTTTAAAAATATGCAGAAAAGCTAAATAAAGTAAGATGGAAGAAGCAAAAATACAGTAAAAGCAGCTAACTAAAGTGCATTTTTTAGTAAATGGAAAGATGGGAAACAGAAGATAATTCAAGTTTAAGAGACTTAGGGGTGCCTTCCTAGTTGATCCCTCAGTTCTCAGTAGATTGAGCTGATATGATGAGACTGGGAGGAGTGTCCAAAGTCAGTTTTATAGTAGAGACGGGCAACTCAAAAAACACCAAGATTAAAAGCACAACAGGAGTAGAATAGTTGAGTGGTTAAAATGAAATGCAGACAGAGATCAGCAATTGTCAGGCAGAGAACAAATAAAGATGCCACTAAATATGTGCAGTTAAATGAGGAATCCTATTTCTCAGCTCCTCTCACTGATTAGCTGGAAGCTATTCACTGTCTGCAAAAGAGTTCTTTTCTAACTGACTCTAGCCAAGACTTCTTAAAATTCCAAAAATTAAAAAAAAACTTAAAATAAATAAAACAAAATGCAATACAAGAATAGAGATAAAAAGGAATTGACCAAACCTTAAATGAATAACTGCAATCCAAAATGAAATGCAGACAGGGTATTAGCAATAGTCAGAGAACAGATAGTCGCACAATGATTTTTGTTGTTTAGGAAGATTGCTTTTAAGGGCCTCAGTATACATTAGTCTATGTGTGTGTTGTGTGCTATGTGAGGTGGGTGTTGTGTGTGTGGTTTAGACAACCTGATGTGGACTTGTATGGGAGAGTTTAGCTTCCAGTGTCATTGTGTAATTAAAAAAACGTTTATTTAAGCTCAAATACTAGTGTTTGATGTTAAATAAAAGTTTTTCTTGCTTTTAACGTATCGGGTGATTTATCCAGTCTTATCAAGCCTTCCGGTAAGGCTTGATAAGACTGGATAAATCACCTGATACGTTAAAAGCAAGAAAAACGTTTATTTAAGCTCAAACACTAGTGTTTGATGTTAAATAAAAGTTTTTCTTGCTTTTAACGTATCGGTTGATTTATCCAGTCAGACAGTTTACTTTGGGAATCTCCTAATTACCTACAAGACACACATACATACACATGCACATGAGAGAGAGAGAGAGAGCGAGAGAAAATTCTTGAGTATGCTCTTGCAATTGAAACTCAATAAATATTGGTCTACAAGGCTACTCTTCAAGTAAATGCAAGGATCTGTATCACGGTTTTACTGTCCTAGATTTCTCAACTGCTAAATATACTCACTGTATAGAACGAAAGTGTTTACTTTTAGAAAATTTATCACCATTTTAAATATGCAGTCAGTTGCTCTATATATGTATGCACACAAATGCATACTTGTTCATGCAGATTGTTTAGTCTTTGACAGTAAACCTTGGTCAGTAAAAACAAAACTAAAATGAACATTGGTAAGATTTCAGTAAGCAGTCTTCATAGCTAAAGGGCTTGTGACACCTTAAATTACGACAAATCAGTAAGCTTTCTTCAGACTATATCTGCCATATTAATTCATGCCACCTTTTAGACTTCTGGAAGGCAAATGCAAACATCTACACAAAACATAGGATGACTTTACATGTCGCCTGAATTTAGCCACTCAGTAATCTCAAACAAAAACAGCTGTACAAGGCTGACAGCTGTTGTATTTTTTTTTTATGCCATGCCAAACTGTTGAGGTCTTCCGCTTTTCTAACTAGGAACAGTATTAAATTTACTTGAGTATGAAATAACAATATGTAGATCCTACAGGAAAACAAGCAGGAATAAACCGGATAGATTACAGTGGAAATATGCAATGGTCATCCGTGGATGTGAAAATCTAAGTTAGTATGAAAGACTAAAATATCGGAACTTGTACAGTGTCTCACACAGATATTTAAGAGGAGATCTTATTCAGGCATAAGTTCATAGCTAGGTACTAGGCTATTGGCCGTAGGGCCTATACAAGCCTAGCCAAAAATGTACCCTGGCTTTTGCCACCCAAGAAAATTATTTTCCTGTGCCCCTGTCAAGCAGAACCACAGAAGTGATCCCCGGGGTGAATTTCCTATTACCCATCCAATCATCAAGATTTTTCTTGAAGAGTGCTAATGAGGAGCTCTGTTTGACATAGATAGGTAGTCTATTCCAGAGTATGGGAAGTCTCTGGGACAGCAATCTATCCCTCCAGCATGTTCTGTTTATTGTGGTGACAAGGTTTCGGTCCCTTGAGCGTGTAGCTTGGAGGGATTGAGATTTCTTTAAGTGGAGCATGTCCAACAGCTCTGGGTTTGACATAGCTTTGTATGTTAGGCAGAGATCACCTCTGAGTAGGCAATATGCGACGGAGTAAAGCTGGAGTTTTTTGAGACAGTCTGCGTAAGGCATCTGTTTGAGGAAAGAAATCCTCTTTGTGAGGTATTTTTGCAGCCTTTCCAGTTGTTGTAGATGTCTTGTGAGGTACATACCAAAAGGGGCATTGTACTCTATAATGGGTCTAATGAGTGATGAGTAGAGGGGAACAATGACCTCTTTTTTTCAGGATGAGAAACCTTTTGTGATGAGGTGTGCCACGTAGAAGGATTTCCTGACCACTTTGGCGACGTGATTATCAAAGGAGAGACTACTGTCCACCTGTGTCCCAAGGTCTTTTATCACACTTTCGGTGTTAAGTAGACTACCACCTATGTGGTAGTTCATGGGTACAGAATTTTTACCAAAGGGGATGACAATGCACTTTTTGGCATTGAGCTTGAGACCATGTCTTTGACACCAGGCATCTGTCTCAGTGAGGCCCTTTTGTAGCATGTCCACATCATTAGGAGTTTCAATTATGGCTCCTAGTTTGCAGTCATCTGCGAATTTAGTTAGCCAAAGACCTTCTGTGTTAGCCTGTACTTCAGAGAAGTAGATACCAAACAGGAGAGGACCCAGGACTGAACCCTGCAGTACTCCACTTGTCACTAGTCTGAAGTCTGATTTGGAGTCTGCTACTTTCACAGTGTGGGTTCTTTCAGTAAGCCAGTTGGCAACCCATCTTGTGACATAGGGATTTATACCTAGTTTAGTGAGTTTATCTATAATTCCAGAGTGGGGGATGGTGTCGAATGCCTTGGTGAGATCTAGACAGGCTGTGTGAACCACCTTACCCTCATCTATGGCTTTGGTGACTACTTCAAAGAAGTCTGTTAGGTTTAGGAGACATGATCTGCCTTTTACAAACCTAAACTGTGTGGAGTCCAGGGTTTGGACATCTCCAATGTCTTTGTTTATGAGTTCAATGATAATAAGTTCCATGGCCTTGCAGACGAGGCTCGTCAGGCTAATGGGGCGGTAGTTCCCGGGGTCTGTTGTGGCCCCCCCTTTGTGGAGTGGGATAACTGTCATGGTGCGCCATTCAATGGGCACAAAGCCTGAGGTGAGTCTATGACTGAACATGGTACTTAGGTGGGGTGCCAGTTCATTCTGTAGTTCATGTAGAAGGCAGCCTGGGATGTTGTCAGGTCCCATGGATGCTGTGTTCTTGGCTTTTGGAGAGTGAAGTTTTTACCTGTGCAGCCGTGATTACAGGAACTTTGCATTCTTCTGGTATAAAGATGGGCCCTTTAGGGGGTGAGAGGGGGTAAAGTTAGCACTGAACCTATCTACCAGGATGTTGGCAATATCAGTTGATATTTAGTGTCATTGTGCTGTAACTCAGAGCAGATCTGAGTGTTGCAATTGAGATTTTTGACATAGCTATAGAATGCCTTGTGGTTGTCTTTAGAATCAGTGGCAATTTTGTTTTCATAACTAGCTTTGGAGGATTTTATGAGGGATCTCAGCTTCTTACTGAGACTGACCAGGATGTTCCTCCAATCGTGGGATTTTACTCTTTTTTGCAACAGTTTCTTTCTTCTGTTGTAGAGTTTGTTTATGGCAGAAGACCACCAGATTGGCTTCCTTTATTTGGAGGATAGCATCTTGGTTCTGTTAGGGATAGCACGATCCATGCACTCATGTAAGCGCTTATAAAGTGGATTTATGTAGGATTCAGCAGTTGTACCTCTATTGCCCATCTGCATGGGTGTCATGAAGTTTGCCACTTCTGTCTTAAGAAGCGTGAAGTTGGCTTTGGAGAAATTCTTTTACGGTTGTTTTCCTAATGGGGGGTGGGAGCGGGATGTGGATGTCTAGGGTGAATAGCTTGTGGTCGGATCTGACCAACGAGAAGCTGACCTCTGGTGTGGAACACCGGTCACCCATGTTGGTGATGACCAGGTCTAGGATATTGCTGTCTCTGGTGGGGGTGTGGATAAGTTGATCCAAAGCATTGGAATTGATGATTTCCACAAAACGTTGAGAAAAAGAGTTGGTACATGAGTAGTTTTCCCAGTTAATGTTAGGGTAGTTGAAATCACCCATTATTAGAGTGTTGGGTTGTACCTTAATATTTTCCAGTGTATCAAGAAAAGAGGAGTGGGAATCCTGGGGCATGGTGGGGGGTCTGTAGCAAGCTACAATCTGGATTGTGGTTTTGCCCAGAGTTAGTTGAACTTGGATAATCTCGGGGCATATAGGGCATTTAAGGACCCCTACTGCTAGGAATGTTAGGGGTTATCAAAAAGGACTGGAGAATCATCTGCTAACCTAAGTGGAAGATTCTATAGGAATGAGAAGTGTACTAATTGGCTCTCTGACAGAGTAGCTGATGCTTCGAACAGACTACCAAATTACATTAAAGCAAGAACTATTTTAGATTATTTTAAGAACAGCCTGTACATTTATTATGGGAACAAATGTTTTGGCATATTGGAAAGCTTGAAGGGCGTGTGCATGTTTGATACATTTGTACGTATGTTTTGTTTGTGTCTCTGGTCCCTTATGGTGCAGTTATGCGCAGTTTAATGAGCAAGAAGTGTCAGCAACTAACAATAAATGGTCTTATCTGCAGACTGTAATACTAAGCCTTGCCTCTACTGTTTGTTAAAGGAGGCTTTTCTGCATAAATTCTGTTTACAAGTCCATGTTTTCCCCTATCACATGCATTTGTGACCATTCCTGGTTTACTTCACAACTAAGTGTGAAAGACAGCAAATTAGCTGTGCAAAGATATATGCATATTTTCCTTTTGCAGGTATACTTCCATGGTTATTTACATGACTTTGTTCCATCCTAATGGACAGGAATTTCTTTTTGAAATTAGTGTAAATATGAGTGAAGCTGTCTGTATGAGTCGCATGTAGTGTTTTAGGATTATGGTTGGGTTCTTGGCTAGGGATACAGATCTGGTCTTGTTACACTTAGGGGTGAAAGTTATGAGTCTCAGACTGACCGCCAAGTTGTTTTGCTGAACAAAGGTTAACAGTTACATATTTATGATTTCACTCTGTAGGTGTAACTCATTTAATTTATTCAGAAAAGAATGTGTGCAAATACTAGTTTGGAAAGATTTACCATGGATATGTAGTGACTGTGAAGTCCAAAGTTCTTGGTGGTCGTGGTGCGGTACAGGTCTGTCATGGCCTAACTACAGTACTAGTACTATTTAGTACAGGCAAGCCACTTAAAATTGGGGCACTCATTTTGTGACTGATAATTGACACCACCACCCTGTGTACCTACAAAGGTGTAACAGATCTGGTATGAGAATTACACTGCACCATGTACTCTGACCACCGTGTGTGTACTGTGGTAACTAAGGCTTTTCTATTTAACACGCTTGATTAACAAAGACATCACCTGTATAGCAAAGGAGGTTATAACCCCTCTATACTTGCCACAAATCAGGTCCATAATTGACTATTGACATGTACCGTACAAAGCACTTACAGCAATTGGAGACATCTCAGAGGTTTCTAACTAACAAGGTCAAGTGACTCCAGCATGTGCCTTACAGAGACGGTAAAGTCCCAATCACTTACAGGTCTGTTGTTGGAGGTGGATTTCTCTATTTGGACTATAAAAGTTCCATCGCTGTGCTAGTTAGCGACCCAGATAACCATATAGGGATTGATACCTACTTGAGTGAGTTTGTCAATGATGCCTGAGTAGGGGTTAATGTATGACAGCTTGGATAAGTTCAGCTAGGTTGAATGTCTGGATTTCCCTTTGTCCAGCACCTTGCACACTATCTCGAACTATACCTGGTTATCCAGGCATGATCTCCCAGATCACAAATCCACACTGAGTAGGTCCAAATGTTTGGAGAGGAACTAGTTCTTGGCTTATAAGATCCATGCCCTTGCAAAGAAAGCTAGTCAGGCTAATGGGTCAATAGTTTTCACAGTCAGAGGAAGCACTACCTTGTTATCAGGTCCCACAAATGCTGGGTTTTTTGCCTTAGAGATGGTATTTATGACCTGCTCTGTAGAGGTGCAAGGTAGGGGACACTTGGTAGGGTTGTCTTGATGTATGTGCGGTGTGGACAGGGGGAGTGAAGTTTTCACATAAGCTGTAAGCCAACTGTTTACCTATGTCCACAGGCTCTGTATATGTGTTAACTTAAAGGGGCACTGGCTCGTTTTTTTTAAATTGCATTTCTGCCTCGGACCAAAGCTGAAACACTGTCACTCACTTAGGTTATCTCCTCTCTTTTGGTGACATCACTCATGGTGTTCTAGCAATCCCACCCCATCATTAAGTTTCTTTAAGAAGGTGTGCAAACCCTCTCTTCCAGTCCTGCTTTTCTTCCCTCTGAAATAAAAGACTTGGTGCTTTCGTTCCCTACCTACTTAAAGCAAAAACGGGCACTTACAGAGAGGAAAAGAAAATGAAAGCAATATCTGTAGCCGCCAGAAGCTATAAAAAGCAAATCATCATCAAGCAAATAAGAAGTCAAATTGAAAGACCTGCACACCATACGATAGGCATGCACGCACTGTCTCAATGGAAAATGATGTGTGCGCTGTGCAAGAATGGTTCACAAATTACATTTTCTCTTTTATTCAACAACAAAGCTTATGACAGCTAGCGGGTTATGAATTTAATTGTAGCATGCTCGGTTTTGCGGTTTTGAGGTCTTGAGGGTTTGTAGGTGTTTTATCACCAAAGGATAGTGCTTGTCTGTTTGACCTGACTGTGAGATACTGCTGTACGATAAGCTTCCCCTGCCATTTATGCAAACAGTTTACTATTTTGCCTTATTTTTTACCTCGATTCCTCCTCAGATTATTGGCTTTCTGGTAAATCTGTGAGTGTTCAAGTTACTAACTAATGACATACATTTTCATTACAGAAATCGTACACTTCAGAAAATAGAAAAAAAAAAACCTGCAATTCCAATCTCTTATTATTCTAGCGACGTTCCATGTATAAGAGCAATAATTAAAATCAGTGCCCCTTTAATGTAGTAGAAGCGAGTAGGGAGGGTAGGTGTACTGTTTTTGTTGGGAACGAAGCATTGTTGGTATATGCATCATGCATTTGTTCATCAGTTTTTAGTGGGTGAGTTCAGATGTTTTGATTTTTTTTTTTTTTTTATTTCATAACTGACGTTTTGTTAATTTACTGATTTTTTTTAGCTTTCGAAAAGTTTGTGGATCTATACATTAATAGCAATGGGAGCAAATGTATACTAGCCATACTGTTTTTTATGGTAATTTGTAGGCACATGTAATACCTCTCAACTCTTTTCGATTTTGATGTAAACATTTGGTTTGATCTCCTAAACTAGTTATGCTTTATGAAAAAAGGTGGTGGATTATAATTAGTAAATAATTACATTTATTGCAGTAACTAATTGCCTTATTCAGAAAGTGCAATGTAATTTATGTGTTCTTATTTTGTCAACTTTCTAAATCAGTGGTACTAATATTTATAAAGAGCTGCTGATTTGGGTAATTCTTTGTCCCTGATTCGAGTGCTCAGAGGGTGAGAGTTATGGACATCTTGTGTGTCAGATGAGAAGGTCTTCTTTCTACCTCTCATCTCTCTCTGATTTTGTTTCTCAGCAGTGGATGAAAGTGTATGTATTTATGATAGTGATGTGAAAATTTATAATCAGTAAATCTCAGCTATTATGGTTAAATGTTTTATTTTTCCGAAATGTTTTTCTAAAACCTGTTTTCTTATTAGTTTAAACTAACAAATTAGAGATCTTGTCAAGTCCTCCAGAGCTAATTACGAAGCAAAAAAATAACCTGCATAGCTAAGTATGATTACAAGGTATTCTTTAACTACGTCTGAAATCCAAAAAGGAATGCCCAGCTATGCTCTGAACTGCTTTTGGTCAGACTCAAATCAGTGCCTATTTTTGGGCATGTGTCCACCTTTATTTTATGCTTTGTCCGGCTTTGTTGCGCTAAGACATTGAGGTATGTGGTGGAGTGGGAAGTTGTCCAAAAAGTTAAATAGTTGGGTTTCCTTACCCACCAACAATATTCCATATGTTATAAATTTTGCTGCATACAGTATGCAAGCTTCATGAATGCATTGTGTGGGAGCGTAGTACATAGTTTTTGATGTCATATGCAGGTCAAATTTACGGTTTTCGTCCACTATCATCCATAATAATTTGCTATCAGAAGTGACTTCCATGGTTGTGTTATCCAGTTTGAGTACTTAGAATGTTGTTTTTTCATGGCCAAGTAAGTTGGATGAAAAACGTATTAGTTGGTTCTTTTGGGTTGGGCATGACTTGTGACTTACATAGCCATGCATCGGTTGCTGTAACAGCCTCCAGACTTACTATTTTTTTTATTTACTTAGATGTTCAAATGAGTGTGGAGTCATAACCATACTGTATTACGGAGGACAGTTGTCTGAATGTGGCGAGGGTGTTGTTCAGATTGCTGAAAAGTAGTGGGCCGAGGACAGTGTTGTGGCACTCTGTTGTGGACTGGAATGTATAGAGAGCTGGTGGAGTGGTATTTGACTGACTGCTACAATGTTCCATAGGTAGTTTTTCAACAACACATTGTTGTGCTGAGAGCACTAAAGAGGCCATTACAGTAGATGTTTGCTTTGACAAGCTGTGTGCAAGGCTTTACACAAATCTAATTAGAAGAAGGAGACTAGTTTGCTGTTGTGTGTAGCTTTAGTTCCAGTACCAACATATGTTAGAGATGCAGTGTTAGTCCTATAGGAAGGACAGAAAGCATGTTGCATGGAGGATGTGGCTTCGTACTGTAGGAGATAACATAGTAATTGTTTATGAATACATTTTTAAAGTATTTCTGAGGGGGGAATAAAACTGCTTTCGGTCTACAGATAGTAAAGTTGGCAGATTTACACCTATGTCCAAAAGGTTGTTTCAATGTTTGCAGCGAGAGAGAATATTGGAGTCCTTGCTTGACCAACTAATAAGGATAGAGACAGCATAGGCAATGTTATCACCTGCTTGAAAGGTCAACAGCTTGAATAGAGCCTTGTTTGAGTTTAAGACTGGTTTTACATAGGATGTGGACACAAATTTGATGGTGACAGTGGATGGGTTCAGGACTGGCTTCAGTTTAGATGTTTGTGAGTCCACAGTTAGACATCCTATGCTATCTGTGTTTTGTGTTATGAATTATTGGGGGAGGGTTTATGGTTGAACATATTGGCGGGACACAGTATTTATTTAATGGTTCTGAAGAATATTTTACGGTTGTGATTACCGTTATTTTGAAAATTATTACAGTGCAGGTTTTTCCTTTCATTAATTTGCTTGTTAGTATGGTTATGAGGCGTCCTGAAGTTTTCAGTGGATTGTACTCCTTTATGTTGTGGTCATTCTTAGCATTCTTTTCTTTAATCCAACAAGTCTTTTTAGGATATCCAGGAAAGGGAAGTTTTTAGGAAGTTCAGTGGATGATTTTTATGAAGTTCCACTAAGAAGATGATAACTTACGAATTAGCATTTGTGGAGTACACTTTTAAAAGTTCACATATGTTTCATAAATATGCTGTTTAAGTGGATGAGTGAAATGACAGGTTTTAATTCATCCAATTCTTGGGGTTTCTAATGCCATGAATATCCGATTCCTAATTCAAACTAAGATTAAAGGTTAAACTTCCTTAAGTTATTATAGTTTCAGTCTTTGAAATTAGCCAAAAAGTGCCCTTAGCACTAGCATCACCCTATGCTGAGACAAATTTGGGTGTGAAGATCATTTGCGATTAAGTGATTTAGACCTAAACTGGGAAAAAAATTGTATTATGAACTACAGCTGACCTAAGTAATACTTTTTTTTTTTGTTTGTTTTTGTATGTCAACCAGGCAGTATATAACATATCCAGACTCCAATTAGTGGTTTGTGGAATAGAGGGTTTGAGATAAGGGAAGTGGCATATATTAACAGGATATTAGAGAAGGGTTACAATGTTGCTGTATAGGAAAATTAAGTGAAAGACTTGGAGAAGTCTTGAGGGAGGGTAAGAGAGACTGGTACTGTTGAGATACAGAAGAGTGGTGAGTGGCTTGTTCTAGGGCTGGTGTACAGAATCAGCTGCAACAGTTGGGCTATTTTAGGGATTATTTACGATTTTGAAATAATTTTTGGAGGGGCCCCTATGCCAGCTGAGCATCTGCTGCCTCACACTTTTCTTCCAGATCTGTGCCTGCTATTTCCAGTGCAACCGATTTTGATTGGAAGCCTGCCAGACCCCTGTCTGAGTACAATGAACACATCTTAGTAGCTATGAGAGAGCAGAGAGAGGATGATAGTTATATGGGTGCAGCATCATTTATTGTGCCATGGGCCTTTCTTGTTGAACCATAATATCCCCTTAACATGCTGGATGATGTGATATAAGTTGGACTGCAGCAGTACCATGAAGAGTGCATCTTGACTGTATTACAGAAGAGCCACCCTATCTACACCATGGTACAAATCCTAATGCCCACCAAGTCTCCATTCAAGATGTTGTAATTGTCACTGACTCAGTTGTCCAACAGAGGTCTCAACCATAGGTGTACTACTAGCCTTTCCCCATAACCTCCTCCCAAAAACACTGAGCAGACATCGTCTTATAATGTTTTTTCCCCATCATTATCTCCTCCTGTCCGCAGGCAACAAATTGAACCTGAGTCATCTGGGTCATATTTAGGGCTTCAATGCTATGGGCTACATTCATCTAGCTGTTCAACAAAGCCAGATGGTAACTATTTTCCATTCCGCTGGGATCTGTGATTGAAAAGCATGCCCAATGGTGATGCTAATTCCTGTTTTAACCCATGTAGAACACAGCCCAGGATGTTGTCTAGTCCCACAGAGACTGTGCTTCTGGCCTTGGAGAGGGTGTTTAAGACCTGTTCTTGGAGATACTAGGTGGGGGACAGGTATTAAGGATGATTAGGGGCATATGTGGTGGGGACAGGGAGTGACGTTTTCAATTAACCTGTCAGCCAGCAAGTTTGCTGTATCCATAGGTTCTGTACATATAGTACCATTAACTACTAGTTCAGCAAAAATCTGGGCCTTACCTTTGAGGTTATGGATGTAACTAAAGAATGCTTTGTAGTTATCCTTAGTTAGGGAAGTTAATTTGGATTCATAGTTAGCTATGGAGGACTTCACTAGGATTCTTATTTGCTTTCTTAAGTTGAGGAGGGAGTGTTTCAAGTTTTGACACTGTCCCTTCCTACTTTTAGACAACAATTTCTCTCTCCTATTGTATAGCCTATTAATGGCAGTTGTCCACCAGGAAGATTTGTTTTTCCTTGTAGATCTGGCTTTGGTTCTATCAGGTACAGCAGTCAATACAATTGTACAGGTGCTCGTATAAAGCATTGGTGTATACCTCAGCATAGGTGCCTGTTCCATCAGGGAGGGAGGGGAGCAATGAAGCTATTTATGCTGTCATGTAAGAGGTTGTAATTGGCCTTGGAAAAGTTTTTTAGTCTAGTTGATTTTAAGGGGAGGTACTGTGTTAATTACTCCTGGCAAGACTGATTTGTTGTCCGATCTCACCAGGGATGGCCACACACTGGGTGTAGCGCAGAGGTCCCCATGTTGGTGATCACCAGATCCAGGATGTTTGAGCCCCTTGTGGGTGTGTCAACCAGCTCATCAGGGTTAATGAAGCCCAGGAACCTTTGGGCAAGTGACTTACAACACATATAATTTACCCAGTCAATGAATGGGTAATTAAAGTCCCTCAAAACCAGGGTGTTTGGTTGTATCATGATTGACTGTGGATGTCCTGATTCATGGAGGGGGCCCTATAGCTGGCAATGACCAGACGAGGGATCTTAACTACAGTCAGTTGCACCTGAAGTAACTGAAGGGAATCATGCTGTTTGACCAGTCGAGAGATGTATTTATCTTTAATGGATATTGATGCACCACTTCCTTCAATTCTCATGCCTTTAGCTTGCGGGCTGAACGTGTCAAAGGACATCTAGCCTGGTATAGCTAAGGTGGTCTCCACAGCCTTAAACCAGGTCTCAGTGACTGCACAAATGTCAGTATCTTCCAAGATGAGGGACTACTTCCAGTGAGTGCAGTTTCTGCTTTAGACTCCTAGCATTTAGTAGCATAACCTTGAGGTTGTTTTTAGAGGGATTTTCTTTCTTCCCACTCTCAAATAACAAATAAAAATAAATAATATTTGTATGCATATATTTATCTATGTCTATGTGTGTGTGTGTGTGTGTGTGTGTGTGTGTGTGTGTGTGTGTGTGTGTGTGTGTGTGTGTGTGTGTGTGTGTGTGTATTTATATATATATAATGTGTGTGTGGGGGGTCTGTATGTGTGTGTGTGTGTATATATATATAATATATCTATATATATTATATATAATCTATCTATATATATATATATATATATATATATATATATATATATATATATATATATATATTTGGGTATACTTTGGTATACCGAATTTACACTTACCCAAATGCAGATTATCGAGACGACAGCACCGATATTGCAATAAACTGAACCACCTCATTACTGAAGTCTTTTACAGGGAAAGAAGACACTTTGCTAACATTTAACAAATTAACACACTGAAATATGTCAAACCCACCCAGATGGGGCACTATGCCCCAAACACCCCCAGTGGGTGGCCTGCCCCACACTACTCTAACTAAATATATCAACTCTGGAACCACACTACAGTGGGGAAAAAAGCAAATTTCCCCGTGTTGGCCAAGTGTCTCTGTTCCCTCTTAAAAAAAAAAAGGTAATCTTCATGTTTACTTTATAGAAAGTTCAGTGTTGCCATCTGCAGAATCTGCAATTCGGGTAAGTGTAAATTCGGTCTACCGAAGTAAACCCTTGCATGCATATCTATCTATATATCTATATCTATATGGGCCTACTTCATTTGACGTAACTTCCGATCGACTTAAATTAATTTGACTGAGACCAAATGACCTAGACTTCACTTGACCTAAATTTCACTTGAACTAAAACTCATTTCATTGACAATGAGTACTGGCAGTCTGTAGAGCACTGTAAGGAAAGTAAAAAGTGTAAGCCCTGTTACTCACTGTAGTGTGACCCTGTAACTAGAATATAGAGTTAGGGGGTGTGGGGGGCATAGTTTTGAATGAAGAATATAAAATTAAACCAGACAATATAAAATCAAACTAGGTGGGACAATATAAAATCAAACTAGGTGGGGGGCTGCCCCCCACACCCCCCAACTATATATTCCAACTCCAGGGTCACACTACAGTGGGGAACAGGGTATATAGTTTTTACTTTCCTTACAGTGCTCTACAGACTGCCATCTGATCTGATTAATATAGGTAAGGAGACCCAGGCCTTAGAAACATGGTATAAATATAGATCAAGCCCTGCAGATTTGATTGGGTTGTGAACAGAAAGGTTTTTCCTCACCCACTCATACTGATGGAGTACAAACGTAGTTGTATTGAATGATATTTAGTGCTAGGCAAGCAGATGATTGCTGGCTAAGTTTGTAGGTGGGAAGAAGCTCTGTAGATGTTACTTGATGGGTTACTTCTAACCAGGTTAGGCATTCAGTCCTATAGAGTAGTGGGTTCTGAAAGGGGCATTGCTGCAAATTTAGCCACTTTGTTAAAGCATTGCTCAACTTTTGCTTTTTTGTGCTGCCTGGAAGTTAGTAAGAATGGGTGCTCCACAAACTAGTAAGGGGAGGCGCTAAGTAGTGGTGAGTGTGGCTTTAGTTGTGTTGGTTCATAGGTGTTTCCTAGGCTAACGCCCACAAGGGCCTTTTTAAACCTAGCCACGCATCCCAAATCTCAGACAAGTTCTGATACCCTTGATAAGTGTAAGCATGAGCCTGGGAGAAGAACCATTTACAGGTTACCTGTGTCCATAAGAGACATAGGTGCCAAACCAGGGCTGAATTTCTGGTTTCCCATCCAATTGTCCAAGTTGCACTGGAAGTGGGTTAGGGAGGAACTCTGCTTCACATGGATAGGGAGGCTGTTCCATAGACGTAGTAGTCCCTGGGATACATACCTATCTCTCCAGCAGGTCCTATTTATATCACAGACAAGGTTTAAGTCTTTAGAACAGGTAATTCTGGTGCTGTTTGTTTTGTGGACATGCAGGAGTAAAATGCCCTATTTGGGATGTACCTTACAAGACACCTGCAACAACTGGAAAGACCACAGAAGTACCTTACCAAGAGGATCACTGGCCTCAAGCAGATGTCCTATGCAGCTCGACTGAAGAAACTCCAGCTGTACTCTGTTGCATACCGCCTACTCAGAGGTGATCTCTGCCTGACATACAAGGCCATGTCCAACCCAGAATTGATGGGACATGCTCCACCTAAAGAAAACCATATCCCCTCGATCCACACGTTTCAGGAATCTAAACCTCACCACAACAATAAATAGGATGTGCTGGAGGGTTAGATTCCTGTCCCAGAGACTTCCCATGCTCTGAAACAAGATTCCAATCTACATTAGGCAGAGCTCCTCGCTAACCCTTTTCAAGAGAAACTTTGACGAGTGGATGGGAAACAAAGTTTACCCCAGGGATCACCTCAATGGCTCTGCTGGACAGAGGCACAGAGAACTAATCTAAGGGGGCGGTGAAAGCCAACATATTCTGGATAGGCTTATAAATGCCTTTGGGCAGATAGCCTAGTACCTACCTATGAACCTATGAGGACATTCTGGGGTACATTTTCTGTTTCCCGTCCATATACCATGGTTGCACTTGAAAAGGGACAGGGATGAACTTTGTTTTCTATGGATGGAGAGTCTGTTTACAGCACTGGTATCCTCTGTGAAATATACTTGTTCCTCCAGACTGTTCTATTAATGTTACAGAAGAGGTTTAAATGCCTAGGCAAAGTATTTCTGATGACATTTGACTTGCTGATGTGCAGTAAATCCATTAGTAATAGGTCAGAGGATGCCGTCTATGCCAGACACAGGTCACGTCTTTGGAGTCTGTAGGGTACTAACTATTAGTGACAGGAGATTCAGACGGTCCATGTAGGACTTGTTGTTTAGGCCTTATATCCTTTTAGTAAGGTGTGTTTGTGTGAGCTCCAGTTGTTGCATGTATCTGAACAGATACATGCCAAAGAGGGCATTATGTGCAATGATTGGCCCAATCAAGGCTGAGCAAAGGGGGTCAATAACATCACTAGATCTAGACATAATCCCTTTGTTTATAATCTGTGCAATATAGATGGACTTTCTTACAACAGACACACATTGATCAAAAGTTAAGTCACTGTCCATATAAGTTCACAAACCATGAACAACTGAGTCAAGTCTTAGCAGCCTATTGTCAGTGTGTCATTTCCCAGGGTTAGGTGACTTTCCAAAAGATACAGTAATGCATTTTTTGGTATTTAGTTTTAGACCATGATTTTGACACAAGTTATTTATTTGAGACCAGCCTCCCTGCAAGATGGCCAAGTCATTTGAGGATTCAGTGGCTGCTCCTAGCTTGCAATCACCTGCAATCCTAGTCGTCATCATCCACTTTTATCATTACTATTAGTATTATTATCATTATTATTATTACTTATTATTACTTAAAATCATTCACTATCCTCCCTCATTATTTGCTATTAGAAGTGATTTCAGATGGTGTATTACTGAGGATTTTAAATGCTGTTTTTCATGAGAGAGCTCTGGGGGAAACCTTAGTATTTGAGGGTAGTTGAGCATGAGTTTTGAGTTACAAAGCCATTTTTCAGTGTCTGTTACAGCTTCCTAAGTAATTTTTGGGAGGTGTGCCAAGTTATCCAACCTGATACACATATGAGTGTGAAGTCATCAGTGTATTGTATTAGGGAAGCCTGTTCTAAATCAGTGGGGTGTGCTGGTGTGTTAAAGAGAAGGAGAATAAGGATAGAGCCTTGTGGTACACTGGTGGTGACTGGGAGGTATGGAGAGAGGGTAGAGCGCGATTTTACAGACTTATATCTATTGGACATATAGCTCTTGAACCATAGAAGGGTGCTCTGCTTTATACCTATAGTGGAGATTTGAAGTAGAAATTTGCTGTGACAAATTGTGTTGAAGGCTTTAGACAAATAAAGAAATAAGGATGATACTAGTTTGTCATTATCTCTTTCTTTGCTAACAGTATCTGTAAAGGTTAGAGGTGCTGTCTTAGTACTATGGTAGGTACAGAAGCCATGTTTTTCCAGTATTTCAGAGATGGTGGGTTTAGCCTGATTGTGTTTATGAGGTGAAGAAAGTAACTGAGTACACATTCCGATTCTGACTTCAGGGCAATTAGCATACTATTCTCACATGAACTAAGATCACTTTAGGTCTAAGGTTAGTGATGTCTGTTGAATTTCCTATTTTTTATAGATACATAATGTGTGATTGTTTCCAATGAAAGGGAATATGGGATTCCTGAACTGACCTATTTATAAGGATTGAGACAAGATGGGCAATGATATCAGCTGCTATTTTAAGGTACTCACTTGGAGGTCATTAGCTGAGGCTGAGAATGGTTTGGGTTTTGAGTTATAGTTTCATAGTTTCATAGTTTAGTACTAGGCTATTTGCCCTGGGGCATTTGCAAGCCTAGCCCTAGAGATGTGGCTTTCGCCACCCCATGTAGTGGTACTAAGGTGTATAGGATAAATTTAGAATACTGTGCCTTTGTCTAGTAGTGACACATTGAAGACCCCCTTACTTATTAAAATTAGTTTACTGTGCCTCTGTTAAGTAGCGACACAGGGGTGACCCACGGGTTAAACCTACGATCTCCCATCCACTCATCAAGATTTCTCTTGAAGAGAGTCAGTGAGGGGCTCTGCCTAACATGGACTGGGATTTTGTTCCAGAGTATGGGAAGCCTCTGAGTTATGAATCTGTCCCCCCAGCATGTTCTATTCATGTTTGTACTGAGGTTTAAATCTTTGGCTCTCATGGTTCTTATGGATTTTGATTTTTTGAGGTGGAGCATGTCCATCAGTTCCTGGTTGGACATGGCCTTGTATGTCAGGCACAGATCACCTCTGAGCAGGCGGTATGCTACTGAATAGAGCTGGAGTTTCTTTAGCCTGGCAGCATATGACATATGTTGGAGACCCTTGATCCTCTTGGTGAGGTACTTCTGGGGTCTCTCCAGCTGTTGTAAGTGCCGGGTGAGGTACATACCAAATGGGGCATTGTACTCAATCATGGGCCTGATAAGGGAGGAGTACAGGGGCACGATGACCTCCTTTGATCTGGATGTGAACCCCTTCATGATAAGGTGGGCAAGGTAGAAAGTCTTTCTAACCACTTTGGCAATGTGGGTGTCAAATGAGAGGTCACTATCAACTTGGGTCCCCAGGTCTCTGATTACTTTTTCGGTACTCAGTGGGTTACTGTCTATGTGATAATCTGTGGGCATTTTGTTTTTCCCAAAGGGGATGACTATACATTTCTTGGCATTCAGTGTAAGGCCATGATTCTGGCACCAGTTGTCCGTTTTGGTGAGGCCTTTCTGTAGGATGTATGTGTCAACTGGTGTATCAACTATGGTGCCTAGTTTGCAGTCATCTGCGAACTTTGTCAGCCACAACCCTCCCATGTTTGCTTTCACATCTGAGAAGTAAATGCCGAACAAGAGGGGTCCCGGGACAGAGCCCTGTGGGACACCACTTGTGACTGGCTTTGAGTCTGATATGGGTCCCGCAATCTTGACTTTATGAGTTCTGTTCTTTAGTCAGTTTATAACCCATCTTGTGACATATGGATTTACATTTAAGCTGTTTAGCTTATCTATGATCCCCGAGTGGGGAATTGTGTCGAAGGCTTTAGCCAAGTCCAGGTAGGCTGTATGGACTGCCTTGCCCTCATCAATGGCTCTAGTGACTGTTTCGAAAAAGTCAACCAGGTTCAAAAGGCAGGATCGGCCCTTTACAAAGCCGAACTGGGTGGGATCAAGTGTCTGTAAGTCCCCAATGTCGTTGTTTATCAGTTCCATAATAATTCTTTCCATAGCTTTGCAAACCAGGCTGGTCAAGCTTATGGGGTGGTAGTTCCCAGGGTCTGTAGTGGAGCCTCCCTTGTGGAGTGGGACCACTGTTGCTGTACGCCAGTGTTCAGGTACATATCCTGTAGTAAGGCTAAGGTTAAATAACATTTTTATATGCGGGTTTAGCTCCTCTTGGAGTTCACTTATCACGCAGCCGGGGATACCATCAGATCCCATAGATGCTGTGTGTTTTTGCTTTGCTGAGGGCGGTTCTCACCTGGACATCAGAGATGACAGGGAGGTTACATTCAGCTGGGATGAGTATTTCTTCTTTTGGGGGTGAGGGAGGGGAGAAATTTGCACTGAACCTGTCTGCCAGAATGTTGGCACTATCTGTGGGTTCAGTAATTTTTTTGTCGTTGTGTACTAACTCTGAGCATATCTGAGTGTTTCCACCCAGGTTTCTAACATAACTGAAGAATGCCTTGTGGTTATCTTTAGTGTCCTTGGTGATTTTTCTCTCAAAGTTGGCCTTGGATATTTTTATGAGAGAACATAGCTTTCTACTAGTGCTGATCAGAGATGCCTTCCCTTTATGGGATTTTGCTCTGCCTTGCAGTAGCTTCCTTCTTTTGTTATACAATTTGTTTATGGCTGGGGTCCACCAGACAGGACACTTTCCTTTGGTGGAGAGGGTCTTGGTTTTATTTGGGATTGCACGATCCATGCATTCTTGGAGATGTCCGTAGAAAGCATTTGTGTAGGATTCAGCATTGTGGGATGTGGTTTCCATTGGCCCTGTGGGCTTAAATGATACCATCTCAGTCTTGAGAAGTGTAAAGTCGGCTTTTGAGAAGTTTCTCACTGTAGTCTTTTGTGCTGGGGTGGAGGTGGTATATGTATATCCAGGGTGATTAGCTTGTGGTCAGATCTCACCAGTGAGGGCAATACTTCCGGTGTGGAGCATTTTGTCCCCATGTTTGTGATGATCAGGTCTAGTATATTATCCCCCCTTGTGGGAGAGGTGACTAGCTGTTCCATTGCATTTGAGTTTATGAATTCCAGGAACCTTTGG
This sequence comes from Protopterus annectens, assembly GCF_019279795.1. Lineage (NCBI taxonomy): Eukaryota > Metazoa > Chordata > Ceratodontiformes > Protopteridae > Protopterus > Protopterus annectens. The sequence continues at coordinate 504,764,255 of NC_056733.1, forward strand.
GCTAGGGTGTTAGGGCTAGAATAGTGCACCCAGTCTATGTTAGGGTAGTTGAAGTCTCAAAATATTATGGTATTTGGTGAGACATTCATATCTTCCAATGTCTTCAGGAAGGCTGAGTGGGGTTCTTGAGATTGGGAGGGTGGTCTGTAACATGCAACCAGTTGTATAGCAGTTTTGCCTATGGTTAGCTGCACCTGGATGGTCTCCGATGCTTCATGAGTTGCCACTAACCTAGAGGTGTGGGCATCCTTGATGAATATGGACACTTCCCCTCCCTTTGTGGTTCGGCCCGGGTTTTGGGGCCGAAAAGCATGATACGAGGTAAAGCCTGGTAGCACTGGGGTGCTCTCAGGAGCCTTGAACCAGGTCTCAGTTACAGCACAGACATCGATGTTCTCCATACTGAGGAGTGCTTCGAGAGCCTGCATCTTGAGATTTAGACTTCTGGCATTGAGCAGCATTACCCTTAATTTTTTTCCATTTTTATTTTCTAAGGAGGTGGGTTCGTCTTTTGAGCCTTGCCTAAAAAAGGCACTATGGGGGTGACAAGAGCCTTAGCCAATATCCGGAAGCCCAGTGGTGACAGGTGCAAGCCATCCCTTGCGAAGCAGCGTGGCTTGTCCAGCATGTCATCTCAAGCAGACAGACATTGGATCCCCCTAGAATGACACCAGTAATTGAGCCAATTATTAAAGCTGATCATCTTGTCTTTGTATTGTGGCATCATTCTTGGTGAGGGCAGGATGCTGCTCAGGGTCAGGGTCATACCAGCCTGGGCAACATAATCAGAGAGCTCCTCTATGTCTCTTTTCATGTAGTCCAAGGAGGTACGTCTCAGGTCATTCATGCCGGCATGGACAATGACGGAGTCATATTTGTACGTGCTTTTGAGTGACCTGAGTGCGTGTGTTATATGGCGGATCATAGCCCCCGATAGGCAGCCTACCATTACCCTCTCCTTACTCAGCCTGGTAAGTGGGACGTCAGTGTGACTGACTATAGAGTCACCTATCACTAGTGTATCAGGCATAGTGTTTGGCCTTAAGGGCTGTGATTTATTGACACACCGATTTATTGAAGTATGTGTTGCATGTGTTATGTTTTGAGGTGGTGGATTTTTGGGTGTCTGCTTTGGGAGCCTCTGTTGTTTTGGTAAGTTTTTTAATAGAGCCTCCGAGTATGTTTTTGTGTTATTATGTGCTTGATTTGCAGTTGGGATAGGTCTATGTGTGACTGGGTTTGTTGTGTGTGTGGTTACCTTCTCCTCCTGTCTGGTCTTGCCAGTCCTGAGTTGAGAGAGTTCAGCCTCCAGTTTGGCTATATAGTTGCATCTCTCACATGTATTTGTGTTTGTTGGGAGGAGGAGAGGGTTGTCTGTGTACATGAGACAATTATAGCATTGTCTCAAGATTCCCAGATTAACCAGCTGAGCAGGAGAAGATGCTAGCAATCTACCACTCGACATGCTAGAATATTGTAAGAGAGTGCTGTGCCTTTAAGGGAAGTGGTTGGGGTAGTAGGTGGATGTAGTGCTACTTGAGTTTGAGAGTGCTCGCTTAGAAGAGAAGCTTTGAGAACAAGTGCTATGCTTATAATATAACAAGTAGACTGGTTATTCTAAGAGTAGAGCTTTCTAAGGGAAAATTTGAAGAGCAGACTTGGCGGAGCCAGGAAAAGTTTAACCCTGTTTAACTGGCGCTGCGCTATGCGCACAATCGCGCAAAGCCGTGCTAATGCGGATTTTAAACAGGGAACTTCAAAAGAGCTAGAAATGGTCCAAAACAACCAATTACTACAGCTTCTTGTGCTGAAGTCACTCCTTCAGGGACAGATAGGCTGCTCAAGTCTCCCTACTCCCACTGATGAGCAAATAAACTTCCTTCTTATCCAAGTAAGGTAATGGACAAGACAGGAACTACACCACAGCCCAGAATACAGCAAAGCCTGTAAACTGGTCTAAAATAGTCGAGGAGAGGCGGGAAAACAAGGATTATTTTTTTGTTTTGTTTTTTTTGTTTTTAGATAGAAAACACCCAGAAATACAGTTCTTTTATATAGAATGAGTTCACTGCTTTGAAGGTCAAAAGGGGACATAGTGATATATGGCTATTGGGCAGGGTTGGGATTAGATGTGGGAATCCTTGTTTAGGAACACTATGCTATCTATGAAATAAGAGATGACTTCTATTGCAGGCTTGAGTGATGAGTTTTTGGAAGAGGAGTTAGGGTTGAATTTTTGACCATGTCGCAAGAATTCTTTAACAGATGACTTCAATCTTTTAAGTATGTGTTAGCTATTTTTCAGACTGTTGTCCTAGTATAGTTTTTTGCCGTAATTTATTTGCTTTTTATTACACATGTGGAAGATTTTGAAAGTTTCAGATATTGTGATGTTTTGTATTTCTACCTTTCTGGCCACTTTTTTTCTTTGTCCTGCATTAGCATTCTACTCTTTTTGGATAGCTAAATTGCTTGTTTGTTTTTTACTCTCTTTCTTTCAGGAGTTGTAAGGCTATTTAGAAAGTTGCATTGAATTCATTTAAATCATCATGTAAGTGTAGTATTTTTTGGATATTCCAGTTAAAAGATAATAGGGTAGTAATTCATATGTCTGTGTTAAACTTTGCCTGCAAACCTTGATATTTTATGACTTTGTGTCTTGCTGTATGTAAGACACTGTAATGGCATTGTGTCAGTGCTACTTTTGTGTTTTTGTAATAAACTTCTATATCTGGTGTTCCCGCACCTACTTTTTTGGACTGTTGGTAATGGGTGATCCAATATGATGTACATTATATCATTCTCTGTAATACTTTGTGGTTCATATTTCCAATGCATCTCTGCTACTTCTGTATTGTGGTGTTTAAACAATCCTCAATGGAATAATCATGCCACACCATTGTGTCTTTCAGTGCATCACACCCAGCAACAAGTTATGAGACTCGTTCAAATTAATTTTTTTTTTTTTACAGAACCTACATTTGTTGCCTCTCCCACATGTTCAATGGACTTTGTAAACTAATAGTTTCATAGTTTCATAGTTTAGTACTAGGCTATCTGCCCTGGGGCATTTGTAAGCCTAGCCATAGTGAAGTGGCTTTCGCCACCCCATGAAATGGTACAAAAATGCACAGAATAGATTTAGAATACTGTGCCTCTGTCTAGTAGTGACACAGTGAAGTTCCCCTTATATAATAGAATTAGTTTACTGTGCCCCTGTCTAGCAGTGACACAGATGTGACCCCTGGGGTAAACTTACGATCTCCCATCCATTCATCAAGATTTCTCTTGAAGAGAGTCAGTGAGGGGCTCTGCCTAACATGAACTGGGATCTTGTTCCAGAGCATGGGAAGCCTCTGGGTTATGAATCTATCCCTCCAGCATGTCCTATTCATATTTGTGCCGAGGTTTAAGTCTTTAGCTCTCGTGGTTCTTATGGATTTGGATTTTTTGAGGTGGAGCATGTCCATCAGTTCCTGATTGGACATGGCCTTATACGTCAGGCAGAGATCACCTCTGAGCAGGCGGTATGCTACTGAATAGAGCTGGAGTTTCTTTAGTCTGGCAGAATAAGACATATGTTGGAGACCCTTGATCCTCTTAGTGAGGTACTTTTGTGGTCTCTCCAGCTGTTGCAAATGCCGGGTGAGGCACATACCAAATGGGGCATTGTACTCAATCATGGGTCTGATGAGGGAGGAGTATAGGGGTACAATGACATCCTTGGATCTGGATGTGAATCCCTTCATGATAAGGTGTGCAAGGTAGAATGTTTTTCTAACCACTTTGGCAACATGGGTGTCAAATGAGACGTCGTTGTCGACTTGGGTCCCTAGGTCTCTGATTACTTTTTCCGTACTCAGTGGGTTGCTGTCTATGTGATAATTTGTGGGTACTTTGTTTTTCCCAAAGGGATGACTATACATTTTTGGCATTTAGTTTAAGGCCATGACTCCAGCACCAGTTGTCCGTTTCTGTGAGGCCTTTTTGTAGGATGTATGTGTCCGCTGGTGTATCGACTATGGCGCCTAGTTTGCAGTCATCCGCAAACTTTGTCAGCCACAACCCTCCCATGTTTGCTTTAACATCTGAGAAATAAATGCCAAACAAGGGGTCCCAGGACAGATCCCTGTGGGACACCACTTGTGACTGGCTTTGAGTCTGACATTGCTCCAGTGATTTTAACTTTATGGGTTCTGTCCTTTAGCCAGTTTGCAACCCATCTAGTGACATAAGGGTTTACGTTTAAGCTGTTGAGCTTATCTATGATGCCTGAGTGGGGTATTGTGTGGAAGGGCTTAGCCAAGTCCAGGTAGGCTGTATGGACTGCTTTGCCCTCATCAATGGCTCTAGTGACTGTTTCAAAAAGTCAACCAGGTTCAAAAGGCAGGATCTGCCCTTTACAAAGCCGAACTGGGTGGGGTCAAGTGTCTGTAGGTCCCCAATGTCTCTGTTTATGAGTTCCATAATGATTCTTTCCATAGCTTTGCAGACCAGGCTGGTTAAGCTTATGGGGCGGTAGTTCCCAGGGTCTGTAGAGGTACCCCCTTTGTGGAGTGGGATCACTGTTGCTGTACGCCAGTGTTCAGGTACATATCCTGTAGTAGGGCTAAGGTTAAATAGCATTTTTATGTGTGGGTTTAGCTCCTCTTGGAGTTCACGTAGCACGCAACCCGGGATACCGTCAGGTCCCATTGATGCTGTGTTTTTAGCTTTGCTGAGGGCGGCTCTCACTTGGACATCTGAGATGACAGGGAGATGACATTCAGCTGGGATAAGTATGTCTTCTTTTGGGGGTGAGGGAGGGGAGAAATTTGCACTGAACCTGTCAGCCAGAATGTTGGCAATATCTGTGGGTTCAGTGTATTTTTTGTTGTTTTGAACTAACTCTGAGCATATCTGAGGGTTTCTGCCCAGGTTTCTAACAAAGCTGAAGAAGGCTTTGTGGTTATCTTTAGTGTCCTTAGCGATTTTTCGCTCAAAGTTGGCCTTGGATGTTTTTATGAGAGAATGTAGTTTTCTGCTAGTGTCGATCAGAGATGTCTTCCCTTTATGGGATTTTGCTCTGTCGTGCAGTAGCTTCCTTCTTTTGTTATACAATTTGTTAATGGCTGAGGTCCACCAGACAGGACGCTTTCCTTTGGTGGAGAGGGACTTGGATTTATTTGAGATTGCATGAGCCATGCATTCTTGGAGATGTCCATAGAAAGCATTTGCGAAGGATTCAGCATTGTGGGATGTGGTATCCACTGGCCCAGTGGGCTTAAAGGATACCATCTCAGTCTTAAGAAGAGTGAAGTCTGCTTTTGAGAAGTTTTTCACTGTGGTCTTTTGTGCTGGGGGTGGAGGTGGGATATGTATATCCAGGGTGATTAGTTTGTGGTCAGATCTCACTAGTGAGGGGTATACCTCCGGTGTGGAGCATTTTGTCCCCATGTTTGTGATGATCAGGTCTAGTATATTATCTCCCCTAGTGGGAGAGGTGACTAGTTGTTCCAGTGCATTTGAATTTATGAATTCCAGGAAACTTTGGGCTAGGGTGTTAGGGCTAGAATAATGTACCCAATCTATGTTAGGGTAGTTGAAGTCTCCCAGTATGATGGTATTTTGTGATACAGTCATATCCTCCAATATCTTCAGGAAGGCTGAGTGGAGTTCCTGAGATTGGGAGGGTGGTCTGTAACATGCTACCAGTTGTATAGCAGTTTTGCCTATGGTTAGTTGCTCCTGTATGGTCTCCGATGCTTCATGTGTTGCTACTAACCTGGAGGTGTGGGTGTCCTTAATGAATATGGACACTCCCCCTCCCTTTGTAGTTCGGCCTGGGTTTTGGGGCCGAAAAGCATGATACGAGGTATAGCCTGGTAGCACTGGGGTGCTCTCAGGAGTCTTGAACCAGGTTTCAGTTACTGCACAGACGTCGATGTTCTCCATACTGAGGAGTGCATCGAGTGCCTGCATCTTGAGATTTAGACTTCTGGCGTTGAGCAGCATTACCCTTAGTTTTTTTCCATTTTTGTTTTCTAAGGTGGTGGGTTTGTCTTTTTAGCCTTGCCTAAAAAAGGCACTATGGGGGTGGCAAGAGCCTTAGTGTATGTTGTCCACTATCCTGGGCTGCTATTATTGACTTTTCATCTTCTAGTTTCATCTTGCATCCACTTATCCATTCTTGTGTCAAATCCTTATCAATATGATGCTGAAACATGAGATCTCTATACTTATTACTATATTTATGGATGGATTTTTTTTTTCTTCTTATCTGATCCTTCTTACATTCTTGCTTTTGTTTTTTCGCACATTCAGTTGCTGTATGATTTTTGTCGACTTCTGGATTGAGTTCCATTCCTGCTTGCCAATTGAATGATTCTGTTAAACTAAGCAGAGTGGTCATCGTAGACTTTGTCTCCTCCTGCTTTAAAACTTTCACGACTATTTGGATCTGATGAGGTCAGCAGATATGTATGCAGTCCCACAGCTGCAGATCTATACATATAATCAGTTTTGAGGAGGCCTATACCTCATTCAGAGCATGAAGTATATAACCTTGGTATAGTCTGATATTAATATTTCATTTTGTAAGCGTGAAGCATTTTTATTGTTTTTTGTACAACTGATCCAACACCTTTTGGCAACAGCAATCACAGCAAAACTCTTAAGTTAAAGGGGCATTACATCCTTTCTAAAATCACACTTCTGCTTTGGACCAAAGCAGAACACACTACCACCCACTTAGCTAATCACCTCCATGTTTATGACATCATTAATGACATTCTAACAACCCCACCCACCTTGTTAACATCCTCCTACTTTGTGAGATCACAGTGAGTCTCTGCCCATCTATCAGTTTATATCCTATTGCCATTGCCATTTTGTTTTCCCTGTGTAAAATGCAAGAGGTTACTTTAGTTCCTACATCATAGTAGAAAACTGGTCCAAGGGCAGTGGTAAAAATACACACCGACAAGGCAAGAGCAGCTACAGTATACCTCATAATCTCTTAGCACAGACTAAGTTCCTTTATTTCAAGGCGGACTAAATTCTCTTAATTGACTGACACAGCACAGCTTAGGGCTTCAGGGCAGAAGTTGTAAGAGGCCAGTTTATTTGAGGCCAGTTTATTTTAAAGGATTTGATGAGATATTGTGTCAAATGCTTTTGCCATGTTGAGAAAGGTAGCAGAGAGAAGTTGGCTGTTGTTTTTAAGGTGACTAATGGAATTGGTAAAACTTATAAGGGCTGTACTAGTACTGTGCTTGGGTCAAACACCATGTTGTGTATCAGATAAAAGGTAATTCTTTAAGAAGTAGTCTAATATTTGTTTGTGGATACACTTTTCTAGGATTTTAGCTAGGGGTGAGAGAATGGCCAGTGGTCTATAGTTGGATTTGATTTTTGAGGGGCCTCCTTTATGAAGTGGAATGACCTGGGATATTTTCCAAAGGAGAGGTGTATACTGTTCAGAGATAGAATGGTAGATTAGAATAGATATAGGGTAGGCAATAGATGTGACAGCTAGTTTCAGCAAGTCTCCAGGTAGTTGGTCACAAGCAAGAGTACATGGTTTTACCTTAGATAGTAGGTTTTGTATGTGATTTGTTTGAATGAGTTCAGATTTGAAAAGGGCAGGCGGTTGAGTAGTAGGAGTGGGTATGGAAAGAGGAGAATTGGTAGTTTTTTTTTTAGTATTGAAGTTATTGAGGTAATAAAATGGGAATTGAATTGGGTGGCGATAGAGTCTGTAGTATTAGTAGGACACACCTTAGACACCTCCTCTAGTTAATTAAGACCATATCCCACCTTGCTTTCACTTCCATAATCACCTCTCCTTACTCCATCATACTTTATTCAACCAATATACACTTACCAACCAGCACACACCCATCTCATTCTTACCATACTCACTGACTTTCTACTACACCATGCTCATCCTTCATTGTGTAGCAGTATTCACTCTTAGCACCTTGTCTTCACCTATTGGTTTGTCATAGGTTGCTCATATTTATCATTAGAATATTTTTAATTTGACCAACTAATTGCTCCACATAGGGCTGATAAACAATGGGCTATAAACAATCTGTTGTATTACTGATTACATATATTTTGGAGTCTGTCCCATGAGGCTTGTACTACCTCCCCATGCCTTTCTGCAGTGAGCTGATAGCTTGCCAGGTGTTATGCTGCCTTTAGCTTTTTTTAATGAGCCTCGAACAGTAGCATGGTGTGTGCCTCCATTGTTTTTCTGCTATGAACCATACAACTGCGCAACCTTGCATCTTCCTATTGTCTCTAAACTGTTGTAGTTCCCTTGTGTAAACCACCTAATTACAGGTGATGGTGTTTATTAGCTGTTATTCTCATATGCCCACTGATAATTTGAATTAATTTGTATCCACCCTGGTACTGGTGCTCCAGGGCCACTCTCTTGAATTAAGCCCTCTGTGAAAGCAGCATAGTGTAAAATGCCCAATTATTCTTCACCCCACCCTTTTTTCTGATTGCTGCCTGCCTGAACTAGACATATGTTGTCCATTGTGAGTTGGGAGTACCTTGTTTGCCTTCTTTTTGTATATCCAGGAAGAACTCCAGCTCTGTAATGGCAAAGTAATGTCGACATGTTGTTACTCTTGGCCACCAGTTGCTGAGCTTGCTTCCTCCTAAGTACCTCTGCCCACCAAACTGTTAGGGATATGGCAACAATTATCCTGAAAAAAAATGCAGTGCTGAGTGTACGCCAACACACAAGTAACATTATCATCTCTAAAAATTAGATGACTGAAAGCAAGAATACTCTTGTTACTTGATAGGTTCATGGGTGGTTACTAGGCTATTCACCCAAAGGTCTTTAGAAGCTTAGCCGGTTAAACTCAATATAATACTGGAGAAACCCAATATAAAGGATCTAGACTAAACTCAAGATCTTGGTTAGCAATGACTGCCCATATCTAGGAGGGTTCATAGGTTCATAGGTGTGTACTAGGCTAATGCACCTGGAGACTTTACAAGCCTAGCCCATAAAATTACCCTGGCATTGTGCCACCCGTCCCTAGTTCTCAGTGCCTCTGTCAAGTAGAGCCACTGGAGTGATCCCGGGGGTGAATTTTCTATTTCCCATCCACTCATCAAGATTTGTCTTGAAGAGGGCCAGTGAGGTGCTCTGTTTGACACGTATGGGAAGTCTATTCCATAGCATGGGTAGTCTCTGGGTTATGAACCTGTCCCTCCAGCGCTTCGGTTGATTGTGATAATGAGGTTGAGGTCTCTGGACCATGTGGTATGGAGGGATTGGGATTTCTTCAGATGTAGCATTTCCAACAGGGCTGGGTCAGACATGGCTTTGTAAGTCAAACAGAGATTGTCTCTAAGTAGGCGATATGAGACAGAGAATAGTTGGAGTTTTTTGAGTTTGTCCATGTAGGACAAGTGTTTAAGGCCTAGGATCCTCTTTGTGAGGTACTTTTGCGGCCTCTCCAGTTGTTGCAGGTGTCTAGTGAGGTACATGCCAAATGGAGTATTATACTCAATGATTGGCCTATTGAGTGAAGAGTAGAGGGAGACAATGACCTCTTTCTTACTGGATGCAAAACCCTTAGTAATGAGATGTGCGACATATAAGGACTTTTTGACCACAGTGGCAATGTGGTGGTCAAAAGAGAGGTTGCTGTCAACCTGTGTGCCCAGATCTCTTATAAAGCCTTCTGTGTTCAGTGAACTACCATCAGTGTGGTAATTCATGGGAACTGGGCTTTTCCTAAAGGGTATGAGGACACATTTTTTGGCATTAAGCTTAAGGCCATGGTTCTGACACCAGTCGTTGATCTCAGTGAGGCCTGTCTGTAGAATGTCAACATCACTTAGGGAATTAATAGCTCCTAACTTGGAATCATCTGCGAACTTTGTCAGCTAGAGTCCCTTCGTGTTGGCCTGAACTTCAGACACCAAACAGGAGAGGACACAGGACCGAACCCTGTGGGACACCATTGTAGTCCTTTTCAACTCAAGTTATTTCCTCCTCTTCTTGAGGTGCTAGAGCCCTAAGGAATTCCTAGAACTGTTGTGATTTCTCTTCAGTCATCTTCTAGGCCTTCAGCCTGGTCTATGTTGACCCTGGAAGCCTTGTTTGACCACTGCTTGCAAATGATTGTGGCAACCAGTGTTTTTTACTGTGGGCTTACTGTTTCACTGGGGATGCGTTTACAGTCACTGATTGTACCCCATTGTCCTTTCCTTAGTAGAAGGAAGTCCTATACTATCAAGCCATTTGCCAGACAGAAATGTAGAGTGGCCTCTCCATCTGTATTCTTACTGCCCCACCCATGTGGACCCAGGCAGTCCTCATATCCTATTCTGTCTATCCTATTCTGTCTATCCTGATATGTGCATTCAGGTCAGCCATTATCAACACCAATTCCTGCTGTCCTGCTTTATAAAACATGTCATTGCAAAGAATGTGTTTCCTCTCATGCCAGCCTCTGTTTCTCAGCTTTCCTCTTGGGCATCTGTTATTTGTGGTTCCCCTGATTTTCATTGAAATTATTTATTCACATCTGTTCCAAGTGTGTTACAAGCCTATAAATAGGGATCTTACAACTGCAAAATTCAGTTTCTTGTATTTTATTACATTAACTAAAACATTGACTAGTTGTATAAAAAATAGTTACATCATTTTAAGTTTGTGGTAAGAGAAGCCTGAGTCAATTGATTTTGCATGTTAATTATTCTATAATTGCTACAGTCATCCTTGGCTTTCTGTTAAATGTTTCTGATCTTGGACATACTGGATTAAACAATGGGTGCCAGCAGAGGTGAAAATGGTCATAACTACCTTGATGAGGTGCTAAGTGCTTTGGTTTCTGGCTTGCTATTGACTTTCATTTCATTGAATAAGCTGTTAAAAATGTCCTATGCATTTCAATGAATGTAATTATCTGAATGTGTTTACCAGTGTAATATATTCATGCATTCATTACAAAGTAGAAGAATCAGATATTGTCTATGTGCATCATGTGGACAGACAAGTCTTGGCTTCATTTTTTGGGGGTGGGTATGCTGTTTTATGAAATATGTGTTGTGCTCTACAGAATTCTGCTTAGTTGTGGAACTCGCAGTCATAAGGGAAGGTTGGACAAGAGGTTAGTGCAGCATTTCTTATTAAATTAATAGTTTTTTTTTTACGCATTTTACTATTTCTGGTTGGTGACAGTGAGATTATAAATGACTGTCACTGTTTGCTATAGGTGACTTGAAATTTGGAGTTAGTTTTGCAGATAATGGTGATATTCTGCTAGTTAAGCTGTTCTTTAAAGTCTGTGTAAGCCATCTGGAGAAGCAATTAACTTGGGGAGAGGGCTGTTCGAAGAATTAATGGGACTTGTTTAGACAATTGTAGATTACAGGTAAGTGAACATTTCTATGTTTGGGAGATTCAGATTTAAACTGTGTGTTATTCATGACATCTCATGTTTGGTTTCATTACTGGAGAAATTTAAGTGGGCAGTATGTGATGTACTTCTTGTTTCCATGTTGCATGGTTTATATAGTGTAAAGCTTTGCATTATAGGTTTAATTCTTTACATGTTGCTAGTTTTCCTGCACTATGAGTGCAGTAATTTCACTGTGTGTTTGTGTTAATGAAGGAGTGTTATCTCCATTGCTAACTGGCTATTTTTCAACTGATTGCTTGGTGGTATGGTTTTCTAGGAGGTTTACCATGTTCTTTTTGCTTTGCTGTGCTCTGCAGGGTTTTAGCCCTACTGAGAAGATACATTCATTTTTGAAGGTTAGTGTGTCTTAATAGTATTTTTATACAATATTACTTGTCTTTTCCTTTTGTGGATAGTGACAATAAGTTCTGAGTTAGTTTAGGTTGTGAAAACAGAGTTGTCACTTTACCTCCTGGTGCTGTATGCCAAAGTGATTATGACCATGTTTTATTGCTCAGATACTGGGTAGGTTTTCCTGCTGGCTCAAAGGAAAGAATGGTGCACTTCACACAAGAACATGGATGGCTCCAGTCAAACATTCTGGTACATGCTTACAAGCCTGGTGAAGGATGCTACAGGTTAGTTGTACGTTTTTATGGAGTAGGTTATTTAAACTGTCTTTCATTATTTACGTCAAGTCTTGAATTTGGAGTACATGTTGTAGGAAGAAATGAGTATGAATGATGCATTCAGTGCATAGTTGTGCCATGTTTGGTGCATAAGTAGTAGATTCATATGTTTATACTAGACTAATGACCAACAGAGTCTTTACAAGTCCAAAATCATGTATAACTTTTAAATATTACCCTAACTCAACTTAGTAGGCGAACAACCGGGTTTTGAACATGGATTTCCTAAAGACTTAAGTATGAAACTGTAATGTTTGACATTACATACTGTAATCTTCAGTGATTTACCAGAAAATCAGAACATTTTATAAGGAGAAGGGGTAATCTAACAGTGTAGTACCTCGCAGGATGCGCAGTAGCAAACCCCACCCCTAACACGCCCACACCTTTTTTTTTTAAATAAAAACTGTCATTCCGATGTGCGATAGTGTTTTTCTAAACAAGAAATATGACAATAGATGCCACATTATTAAATTGTTACCCATCTCATTCTCTGTGGAAGGTTATGGTTTTAAGATTATGAAGAACTTTATTTCACCTTCAGAATGGATAGGGATGCTGAAAACATCTTGCCATGGAATAAGGGAGCACAGCTGTAACAAGTTACTGGCTCCTTTACTTCTGTTTTCTTAGTTCATTCTATATTTACATGTTTCTGTACTGGCCTCATTGGAGAGTAAAGTCATTAACTATTCTTACATCTGCAAGAAATAGTGTTGCAGTCTCCCATTCCCAAAGGACTCACCAGCAGATAAATGAAAAAATGCATTATAGTTCAATATAGTTTGAAAGTCAGTGTATAGCAGGCATTATGGAGTCATTTACATCAGAAAATGTGCACCAAGATGACAACCTGACATCAGTTTTCAAGCGACAGCAACCGATGCAGAAATGCTAAGTCTCTGGTATTCGGGCCGGCCGAGGGCTACCCTGGCAGGGATAACCCAAATGTGATGACTGCAACAGTGAATACATTCGAACATCTACATTTATGATAAGTGTACACAACTGTACTTTTGATTTTACTTGGGGCTCGCTTTGATTCTATCTGGTACGGCCAAGTATATTCATTTATTCAAGTGATTGTACAGGGCTTAAGTGTAAGCTTTGGTGCATTTACCACTTTCAACTTGGGGTGGGGCTTGGAATGCATTTATACCTTAACCTAGGAGGGTATAGTTTGCCTTACTAAAGTTTTTTAGTCTGATTTCATCCTTTATGAGTTCTGGTATTTGTGCCAGTTCAAAGGTGACCAATTTCGTGGTCGGTTTTAACTAATGAGGGTCCAACGGTTGCAGCAGTACACCTGTTTGACTTGTTGGTAGTGCACAGATCTATAATGTTTGTTCCTCTTGTCAGGGCATGGACAGTTTGCTCCAGGGCATTTGAATTCACAAAGTCAAGGAAGTTTTGTTCTAGCGAGTTTGGGTAGAGTAGGTTCCTGGTTGATGGTGGGATAATTGAAATCCCCCATAGCCAGTGTATTTGGTAAACTTGGGGTTGTCTTCAGTTTGGTTAAGTAGGCTTCATGGATGTTGTGACCCATGGAGGGGTAGTCTGTTCCCTGGAGTTTGTCTTTACAAAATCTAAGAGTTTATGTGCCTGTACGTTTGGTGTCATATACGGTTCCCAGTTAATACTGAGGTAATTAAAGTCACCCATGAATATGGCCTTGGGTTGGATGGTGAGTATTTTCAGTAAGCTTAAATGCATGTTATGGGTTTCCTGGGTCATAAAGGGGGGCCTACAACTTACAGGGAAATGATATGGGATTTGTCTATGGTGATTTGAATGTGGAGAGGCTCAAATGCATCATCCTGTTTGACCAGCCTTGAGGTATATTTATTATGTAAATTGAGACTCCTCCATCTTTAGTCCCTGTCTGTGTAGTAACTGTTCTGTACCTGTGGTTTTAAACCATATCTCAGTGACCACACAGACATCAGCATTATTTAGGGTAAAGAGAGATTCTAAGCAGTGAGGTTTTTGTTTAGACTCATAGCATTGAGCTGTAAGACCTTTAGATTTTCTTGGTTTTGATTGGCTATCTGAAAAGTACTTTCAGTTTTGCATTGCCTAAAAAAGGCACTATGGGGGAAGACAATATTTTAGCTAATTTACCAATTAATATCTGATGCCCATGCTCTGCCCCAGCAATAAAGGAGCCTCAATCCTCACCACTAACACCAGTGAGTGGCATCCATATATGGAAAGGATAACAAATAACCACACAGTAAAGTACAATTTCCCTTAAGAGCACAAAGAGATCACAGTCAGTCTGGGGCTGGTTTCTCCCTTTCTCTCCAGATCCCTAATAAGACTCCCCACTGGCACAGCTATAGCGTCCAGATCTCAACCTATGGGGCAAGCTAAGACCTCCAGCACCCGCTCTGTCCAACCAGTGCTTTGTGTCCCTGCCCAAGCAGCTGACACACACACACACACTTTGAGATTTGAATTGCATACAAACACACAGACCCTCCTGGGGAAGGCTGGCACAGGTTCTCCAGCTATGCCCCCTTCTGCCCAGGCTATACGGTAGTACCGGACTGCCACCACCCCCTAATATTTATCAGCTACTAAAAGGCCCTTATGAAAGGGTGTCCAGTTATTACTGTGGAATATTATTATTATCCAAATAGGTAGTGTAAATGAACAGTCAAGGCTATTTTGGAGTGGCATTGGTACAGTATTCACAATAAATATGCAGCGTACTCTAGAGCTTAAATTATCTCTACACAAAACAGCCACAGTTGAAAGGTTTAAAAATATTTAACAGTAAATAATAAAAACACAAGACAATACTTCTTAGTACACAGTGCTAGTCAAGAGTTTACAGATCACAGGGAAATACTTAAAATCATTCCGTAGAACAGTTCTGACATCAACACAGAAAAACACTTAGTTTAATCTTTCTATTCCCTAGCTATTTCTAAGAGAAACACAGTTCTAAAATTCTACTTACAGAGCTTAGGTAGAATGCTGGTGAGTTGGATGTTCTCAAGACAAAATTACAAAATGCACTTTATGGAGCTTTTCTCCCTGGGCCTCCACTGTAAATGGACCTGTGTCCAGTTGGAGTATCCCGGTAAACAAGTGTAAAATAAATAATATAAAAAAATAATATTCAAAAGCTTAGAGGGGAGAGGTACAGACCATCCCTGGCAAAGCAGTGTGGTCTGTTGACCAGCTCCTTCCATGCTGACAAATCTTGCACCCCTTAGAATGACACCAAAAACTAATCCAATTATTAGTTAGTCATCTTTTCTTTTTTATATTTGTAACATCATCCTTGGAGAAGGTAAAATGCTACTCAGTGCTAATCTGATACCAGCCTGGGACACGTATTCCAAGAGCTCCATGATGTCTGTTTACATATAGTCTAGGAAGATGCGTCTCAAGTCATTTACACCCATGTATCGTGGACTACGACTGATTCATACTGGTACTTGTGGTTCAGTGATCTGAATGCATGTGTAATGTGACAGATCCTGGCCCCTGATAAGCAACTGAATGTGACTTTCTCCTTTCTCGGCCTGATGAGAGGGACATCAGTGTGTCTCACGATGGAGTCTTCAATGACTAGAATGTTGGATTATGTGGTGGCTTGCCTTATGGGCTTAGAAGTAGAGGCTCCACGAGATGTGGCTGTATGAGTTAATGTGGGTGTTGTTTTGGTAAAGTGTGTTCAGGGTTGCTGAGGTGGTTTGTTATGTGCACTTTGTCTGGGAGGACTTCGGGGTTTACGCAGGTTACATTTAAGTGCCTCAGCATATGTGGGTCTATCTGTTTGCTTTGAATTGTACGTGATGGGTGCATCATGTGTACTACTGGCAATCTTATTGATATTAGGAGTACTTTTATGTGAGAGCTTTGCTTCCAGTGACATTTTGTAAATATATTTCTCACATACCGTATCAGTTTGAGAATTAACTGGCTGTCAGTAAACATGAGGCAAGTTCTTCATTGCTTCAGGATGCCCATATCCACCAAGCTGGTAACAGAGTTACTGGCTAAGTTCGTATCTATGGCAATAGACCCGTTTTTATTGATTAGACAGTTGGAAACATTTTATTTGTTTTGTTGAGTGAACTCATTCTTTAAATTGTAAACAGTTCTTACAAAGGACTAAAATAAACATGATTTTTGTTTTGTAACAAGTTTAAGGCTGAGTAAATATTCATTTTCCAGTCATTTAGTAACTAGTTTAGCCAATGAAATGTTTCTGTCAAGGCTTTTCTCTCTATACTATAAGGTTCAGAGGTATACCTTCAATTAGAACTGAAATGTCATGATATCACAGGAAATTTAATGGCTTTTACTGCATGTGTATCCATCTATCTATATATGGAGAGAGAGAGCAAGAGAGAGGTGTGTGTGTATAAATGTGTATCTGTATGTGTGTGTGTGTGTGTGTGTGTGTGTATGTGTGTATATATATATATATATATATATATATATATATATATATATATATATATATATATTTATTTATTATTATACATGTAAATTGTATAAAGGTATATTTATGTATACACGTGTGTGTGGGTATAAATGTGTGTCTCTCTCTCTCTCTTATATATATATATATATATATATATATATATATATATATATATATATAGGAACACTTTATAAGCTTGAAATACTGAAATCTCAAATTTCAGCAGAATCTCGAGCTCATAAAGTGGAAGGATTGGAAGATCGCAACCCCAGAAGCACGGAATTCAAAATCTCGAATGCAGGAGACTTTGAATTAGCGGTTCTGGTGTTGAGCTGTGTTCATGGACTCTGGTAAGTGTTTATGTGTAAGGGTGTTGGGTAGGGGCTGTAGTGTGTATTACTGTGTGTTGTTACTGTGATGTGTGTGTGCAAGAGGAATGTAGTTTGTGTGGTGGTGTTTTGTGTGTGTGTATGTAGTGCGACCTTGGAGTTAGAATATTTAAGTGGGGGGTGCATGGGAGCTTGCACTCCTGCATATAATAAGGGTAGGTGTGTGTGTTTGTTTAGTTGTGTGCGTGTGTGTTGTATTGGTGTTTGGAAGTGTTGGGAGTTTGAATTATGCTTTTTGTTTCGGGATTTAGGGCTTTGTGATTGTGTGGTTTCAGGTATGTGGATTTTCCACTTTATAGGCTAGAGAGTCTGAAATTAAGGATTTCTGAATTTCAAGCTTATAAAGTGAATATATATATATATATATATATATATATATATATATATATATATATATATATATATATAGATATATATATATATATATATATATATATATATATATATTATACATATATATATATATATATATATATATATATATATATATATATATATATATATACACACACACATTCATATATATCTATATATATATATCTTTATATGTGTGTGTATATATGTATGTGGGGATGTATATATGTGTATGTGGCTGGCTGTGTACATGTATGTATGTGTGGGGATGTGTGTGTGTGTGTGTGTGTGTGTGTGTGTGTGTGTGTGTGTGTGTGTATATATATATATATATATATATATATATATACATATATATATCAATATATATCTATCTCAACATGTATCTATATCAATATATATATATATATATATATATATATATATATATATATATATATATATAAAATGTGTCTGTGTGTGTGTAAAAGATGAATGGTCATAGAGGGAGGCCTATAGTTTGCTAGGACAAGGAAGTGGTATTGTATTTTAATGTGGAGAAGCTCAAGTGAATTGTCCTGTTTGACAAGTCTAGTGGTATATCTCTTTTTTTATGTAAATCGAGACACCTCATCTGTACAGCAGCTCCTTCAAAGTTGATGAATATTGGATCCCCTTAGAATGCAGAGACTAAGCTAACTATTAAAGTAAGTTAGTCATCTTCTGTTCGTATTGTGGCATCATCCTTAGAGAAGGTAAAATGCTGCTCAGTGCTAGGCTCATACCAGCATGAGACACACATTCCAAGAGCTCCATGATGTCTCTCTTCATATAGTTCACGGATGTACATCTCAGGCCATTTGCACCATCATGGACTGTATCATACTAGTACTTGTGGTCCTGTGACCTAAGTGTGTGCATAATGTGGTGTATCCTGGCCCCTGTGAAGCAACTGACCATGGCTTTCTCCTTACTCATCCTGGTGAGAGGGACATCAGTGTGTCTCACAATGGAGTCTCCAGTGGCTAGAATGTTGGATTTGGTGGTAGCTTGCCTTATGGGCTTAGAAATAGAGGCTCCATGAGACGTGGCTGTATGTGTTGATGTGGGTGTTTTTAAGAGTATGTTCAGGATTGCTGATGGGGGTTTGTTATGTGTACTTCATCTAGGAGGTCTTTGTGGTTCAGGTAGGTTGCATTTAAGTGCCTCAGAATATGTGACTCTGTGTTTGTTTTGAATTTTGTGATGGTGCATTGTGTGTACTGCTGACAGCCGTATTGACATTAGAAGTGCTTTTATGTGAGGGCTTTGCCTCCAGTGACATTGTGTAAATACATCTTTCATATACCATATCGGTTTGAGAGTTTACTGGTTGTCAGGAAATATAAGACAATTTCTACATTAACTCAGGATTCCCTTATCCACCAAGATGGTAATGGAGATAGTGGTAAAGGCCATATCCATGGCCACAGAACCCTATTTTTATTGATTAGACAGTTGCAGACAATTGATTAGACAGTTGCAGACATATTTGTTTTGTTGAGTGTACTCACTTTTAATTGTAAGCACTTTTTTTTTTCAAAAGACTGTACCAAACATTATTTTTTGTTATATAAGAAGCTGGAGTCTGAAAAATGGGAAAAAAGTGCCCTACTCCTCTAATGTGGTAAATAAAAAGGGTATTGTTTGCCTTGGTGAAGTTTGGTCTGCCTTCACCCTTTGCGAGTTCTGGTATTAATGCCAATTCGAAGGAGACTGGTTTGTAGTCAGAGTTAACTAATGAGGGTCCGACAGTTGCATCTGTTTGTCATATTTGTGAGAACAAGATCTAGTATGTGTTTGTGTCTCTTGTTGGAGCTTGAGCAATTTGTTCCAGGGTATTTTAGTTAACAAAGTCAAGGAACTTTTGTGCAAGTGAGTTATGGTTGGAGTAGGTTTCCTAGTTGATGGGGGGATAACTGAAATCCCCCATGACCACAGTGTTTAGCTGTATTTGGATGGACTCCAGTTTGGTCAAGTAGGCCTTGTGCACAACATGATTCATGGATGGGGATCTATAACTAGCTATGATTTGAATGGGGGCCTTATGCACAGTGATCTGACCTTGGAGTAACTCCATGGAGCTGTCCAGTCTGTGCCTGTGCATTAGAGTATCTACAAGCTGCTCCTTTCCATAAAGGCCACAGGTGGCAAGCCAGGGGTGAGTTTGCAATTTCCCATCTATTGGTCCAAATTGCATTTGAATAGTATTAGAGAAGGGTGCTGTTCCACAAGAAGGGGAGTCTGTTCCAGAGAAGAATAATCTGTCAAA
Organism: Protopterus annectens; assembly: GCF_019279795.1. NCBI lineage: Eukaryota > Metazoa > Chordata > Ceratodontiformes > Protopteridae > Protopterus > Protopterus annectens. The sequence continues at coordinate 504,783,841 of NC_056733.1, forward strand.
GACATTTGTTCCTCCAACCTGTTATGCTTATGTCACAGACAAGGTTTAGATCCTTAGATCAGGTTATTGCAGTGATGTTTGTTTACTGAATGTATAACTGGTTCATAAGGACTGGATGGGTGAATGTATTGTAGATTACACATTTTTTTTGATGATATAACAATGTCATTTGGTCTTGATAAATGTGCAAAAACAATCTTTAAAGCAGGAAAACTGTAGCACCAAGAAAACATCAGTTTGGGACAAGAATGTGATTATATATTCCCCGTTCCAAAGGAGGTATGGGCCTCCTTGAAATTGATTATATGTATTGATCTGCAATTGTGGGACTGCATACATATCTGCTGACCTCACAAGACCCAAACATAGTGAAAGTTTTGAAACATGAGAAGAATAAATCTAAGATGACTTCCCTGCTTAGTCTAGCAGAAGCATATTGGCATCAAGCCGTAATTGAAATCAAACCAGATGTAGATAAAAATCAGGCAGCAGCTGAATATGCCAAGAAGAAAAAGAAAGTATATAAGGTGAAGAACCAAGAGAGAAGGCAAGAAATGTGGAAAATGCATAAATATAGTTGCAAGTATAGAAAACATCTGGACTGAAGCAGGAATGGTTAAGGAGAGGCAAATTCATACCAAAAGATGAAATGTTAATACTGGCTGCCACAGATACTGGGCTACTTACATGTTGGTTTACAAAGTCCATTGAACATGTGGGAGAAACAGACAAATGTAGGTTTTATAAAACAGAAATGGAAACAGCTGCACATCTCATTAGTGGTTTTGACATAGTAATGGCAGAAAGGCTGTATGCTGAAAGGCACAATAATGTGGTAAGACTGTTGCACCGGGGATTATCAAACATTATAGTAATGAAGTGGCTGAAAACACAGGAAACATGAGACACAAAGCATAATAGAAAATCATGAAAGTCTTCATCACATGGGATCACCCATTACTAACAGTTAAAAAGACAGATGGGATCACCCATTACCAACAGTTAAAAAGACATATGCGAGAAAACCAGATATAGTAGTCCATGAAAAGACAAAAGTAGCATTGATCATTGAAATCTCTACACCCAGTGACTACAGTGTCTTGTGTACAGAGAGACACAGTTATAAAATATCAGAATTAGCAGGTATAAATGAGAGCAATGTGGAAGAAAGATACCCAGATGGTTCCAACAGTAGTGGGAGCAACGGGTCTTATAAAAAAGTATCTACAGTCGTATTTAGATATGTTCCCAGTGCATGTAACTCCATAAGAATTGCAGAAGGAGTCATTTCTGGGTACATTTTGGGTGTTGCAAAAGAGCACTTCTGGCTGACATCAAATATTGAAACAATACTAATGTCATGAACTTTAATCGTACTTTCACTTAGGAATCAGGTGTATTCCCATCATGGTATTAGAAACCCAAAAGATTTGGAGAAACTAAGAAAGGCATCCATGGATATTATTAGGGCCCATTGATGCTGTGTTTTTTGTATGTGGAGAGCGCGGTGAGGACCTGTTCTTTAGTGATAGTTGGAACAGAAATGGTAGAGGGTATTTACTGGGGAGCACAGGAGCAGCTCAGAAATGTATAGATTCTGTTTTCTGCTTGTACCTTATTATTCTTGTTAACACTTTATGACCCCCTTGTCCCTGGATGAGGTACCCTTACTTATGAGGTGCTCCATATAGAAAGCTTTCTGTGCAATGGAAGCAACATGGTGGTCAAAAGTCAGGTTGCTATAAATCTGGGTGCCCAAATTGCTCATGACTGATTGCGTGCTTAGGACATTGTTCTTAATGTGATAATATGGGCTCTATTTTAAAATCGCAAAGAGACATTACAGCGAACGCCTCTTGAGCGACACATAAAGACCAAATGCACTGAACCGCAAATGGTCAAAACAGCTATTTCTTTCCCTGGGAAAGAAATCGCTGGCACCAAACACACAAACACAATTTAAAACAAGATTCATCACCTCATGCATGCACATAGGTCACTAAACCTCAAGTACCACTATGACTCAGTCATAGTTCATGTGGATGTAAATGACCTGAGATGTACCTCCCTGGACTGTATCAAGAGAGACATGATTGATCTCTCAAAATATATGACACAGGCAGGTATGAGCCTATCATTGAGCAGCATTCTACCATCTTCATGGATGATGCCACATAAAATTATATCCCCCTTTGAATTTTTAATAAATTGTCCTTTATCATGGCTTAACTGCAAAGTGGTTTGCCACTGTAATATAATCAATCACTATAGGGTGCTTCTTATAAATCTTTAAGCACTCTTTCATCGATAAATGTGGGACACTGCCAAATGCTTTTTTGTAGCCTATTCATGTCGTATTTAGATTCTTCCCCTTTTATAGTTCTCTTATGTAGCTCTGTTTTACAGCCAATTATCCTTTGTTCCATATGACTTTTTGTTACCCTTTTGTTGTATTGCCATGTTTGAGTTTTCTTCCAACTGACCATAAACTCTGTTGGCACCAATTCCAGTGTACAGTTGTACAGTTTATACATCATCAGAAGGCAAGTTATTGGTCTGTAGTTTTTAGGGTAGTTTGCTGGTCCGCTGTGAAGCAGAAAAATTTTTCCTGTTGTTAACCAGGTTAGTGTCTGTTCAGGGTGCTAATATAAATAGTTCTTACTCATGGTAAAATCTTCATGTAAAGATGTTCACACTTTTAGCCAGAAGTTAGGTACTTCATCTGGACTGGAATTTTCCAATAAGGATCTTTTCGTAACTTAGTTTCAATTCTTCTATTTCTCTGGTTGTTACTTCATCCCATTTCAAATCCTGCACATTTGAACTTCTTATTCTTTCGTTTACTTTTTCTTTCCATTCAGCATCTTTGTAATGTTCATCAATATTTCTCCAAAATGTATCTATTTCTTCTTTTTTGGTGGTGTTTCAATTTCTTTTCACGTGTTTCCCAATTCTCTATAAATCTGTTTGGGTCATCAATAAAAATTGCTTATTTTATACCTTTATATTTTTCTGCATATCTATTACGTTTTTCTGCCTGTGCTGATAGTTTATATTATGTAGTGCATGATAGATTTTTATCTCTTCTGATACTGAGCATTACTTGCATCATGACTATCTTTCAGTATATTAGTTGATCTGTTCTCTCTTCTATACTTTGTAACATTGACACTTGTCTTAATTGCTTTATAATTTTCTCGATTTGATACTTCCATGATGACATTTAATCTCTCCCCTCCCTTCCTTTCCCTTACTGCCCTGTGTTTTGTGGTAAGACTATCTGTTATTAATTTAGCTGCACAGTAATATATCCTATTTACTTTGTGTTATATTGCATGAATTTCTATGAACAGTCATAATTACTGTGTTCATTTGTTTTATCAGGCTTCTAACGTTTGGGGTTTTGTTGACTTTCTGTAGTCTATTTCTTTCATTGACCTTAATATGTCTGTCCTTCTCTGAAGTAACTCTTCTCTTAGATTGGTCTTGTTAGCCATCCAGAATTCCCTCCTAGTCTTGTCTGTGTTTTGGATCTCCCATCTCTCCCTTCACTCTTTCTTTCTTTTGATGACTTCCTGGACTTGTGCATTCTTCCACCTGCTTTCCTTGCATACCTTATTCCCATACCTGGCTCAGCTGCATACCTGTTATGAAGTCCTCAACGTGCTGTTTTGAGGTGCTTCCAGTCCTCTTCAACTCCACTTATTTCCTCTTCTTGTTGTGGTGGTAGAGCCCTAAGCAATTTTTAGAATGGTTGTACTTTCTCTTCAGTCATCTTCTAGGTTTTCAGCCTGGTCTTTGTTGACATCGGAAGACTTCTATAACCACTTCTTGTATCTGATTGTGGCAACCAGTGTTTTTTTACTGTGTGCTTACTGTTTCACTAGGGTGAATTTGCAGTCAATGATGCTACCCCATTGCCCTTTCCTTACTAGGGGGAAGTATACCAGATTTGCACAATAGCCACTCTTGTATGCTTTTTTTGTGACAGTATCACTTTTTGAACCATGTGTTACCTACTATGATGCAATTTGCCAGACAGAAATCTAGAGTGGCCTCTCCATCTTTATTCCTACTGCACCAGCCATGTGGACCCAGGCAGTCCTTGTATCCTATTTTGTCTGTCCTGTTAAGTGCATTCAGGTAAGCCATTATCAGCACCAATTTCTGCTGTCCTGATTTATAAATGAATGTGTTTCTTCTGATGCCAGCCTCAGTTTCTCAACTCTCCTCTTAGACAGCTGCTATTTGAAGTTCCCATGATTTTCACTGACATTTTGTTTTCTCATCTGTTCCAGTTGTGTTGCAAGCCTATAAATAGAGCTCTTACAGCTGTAGACATAGCTTTATTATTTTCTGCAGATGTCAATCTTCACTGCAAAATTCAGTTTCTTGAAGCCTGTTACATTAACTAAAACACTGACTATATAACAAAATAGTTACATAATTTTCAGTTTGTGGTAAGAGAAGCCTGAGTCAACTGGTTTGCATGTTAATTATTCTAACATTGCTACAGTCATCTTTGGTTTTTGATCTTGGACATACTGAGCTAAACAATGGGTGCCAAGAGAGGTGAAAATAGTCATATCAAACTTGATGAGGTGCTAAGTGCACTGGTTTCTGGCTTGGTATTGACTTACATTTCTTTGAGTGAGCGGTTACAAATGTCTTCTGCATTTCAATGTATGTAGTTATCTGAATGTGTTTACCAGTGTAATATATTCATACATTCATTACAAAGTAGTAAAGTCAGATATTGTCTAGGTGCATCATGTGGACAGACAAGACTTGGTTTAATTATTTGGGGCTGGGTATGTGGTGTTATGAAACAATATGTGTCCTTTCTACAGAATTCTGCTTAGTTGTGGAACTCACAGTCATAAGGGAAGTTTGGATAAGTGGTGAGTGCAGCCTTTTTTATTAAATTAATACCATTTGTTTCAGAATGTAACTTTTTGTGGTTGGTGGCAGTGGGATTATAAATGTCTGTTACAATTTACTATAGGTGACTTTAATTTTGGAGTACGTTTTACAGAAAATGGTGATATTTTGCTGTTTAAGCTGTTCTGCAGAGTCATCTGGAGAAGCAGTCAGCATTGTAGGAGATGGCTGCGCGAAGAATTAATGGGACTTATTTAGACTACACACTAGTATATTACAGGTACGTGAAAATGATAATCAAATGAGGGTAATATTATACTACACACAAGATATTGTTAATATCAGACAGATATATGAAAAATATTGGGGAGTATTGACTGTTAACCCTGAAATACAAAAGATTGTGGGAGAGGTGCCTAGATACACTTACAAGAATGAATATAATTTATATAGGAAGCTATGTGGACCTAATAGGATGTTAGAGAGAAGTAGGTAAACCAGGTACACATGCAACTACACCTTGTAGGAAATGTAATTATTGTGTATACATTTATACCTCGCCAGTATTTATACATCCCGAAACATTACAGCAGTATGTATTAATAGCTAAAGCTACTTGTGCTACTAAACATATAGTATATATTGCCCTATGTACAGTTTGTCCAGCCTTTTATATAGGGAAAACTGATCGGCGCCTAAGGGACCGTATCAGGGAGCATCTGTATAATATCACGATAGGATCAACTACTAATGCCTTGTCTAAGCATGTGATTAACACGTCTATAGAACATACTTTTAAATTTAAGGTATTACAGAATAACTATACCAATATTAGACGTGGAGATGTCACTAATAAAACAGAAGAATTTGAAATGAACTGGATTATTCGACTTAAAGCAGACCAGAAACCAGGCTTAAACGATAGAATTGATATTAGACCTATTTTAAAAGCTAGAAAGCTAAATACCAACAAATTAGCTAGATAGTAGTGCCTTTTTTTCAATAACGTATGATAATGGGTGACAATGTGGACATATATATATATATATATATATATATATATATATATATATATATATATATATATATATATATACTCATTTGACCATGGAATATCACTGTCCACTAATATGGAAGTAGGTTTATGTGTAGAAAGAATATTCATAATCTGTAATTTACTAAATGAAGCTGTTCAATAATGTTTACCAGATTATTTATTATTATGTATAAGCTATTGGGTAGAGTATTTTAGAATGTATTTCAGAATGAAATTCCTTTTTAGACTTTGTTTAAAACAAAGAGTGAACATGGCACGATATTTATTAAAAATATTTAATTATTTACTTATTTATCATTATATATTTTTTACCTTAAATTATTAAATTTTACATTTATTTTTATATAAGTTTTATATTGGGCACCTTGGATTTATTACAGACTAATGCACTAAGGAAAATAAAGGCGTTTTTAGCCTATAAGGTACATGCTCTGGCTATAATGATAGTCTAAAACACGATACGAAGGAAGTTATTTGGACCTTAGGGTTGGTTCAATATGATTTGTTCATATATGAAATAATGGCACTCTAAGATGAATATATCCTAATACTTTGTTACTAATATATCTAGGAACGTCTGCTTATATAATAGTTAATATGGAATGTTCCATTTGAATTTACAGTAACAAAGTGAATATATGCATATATTTTATTTTATTTTATTATATTTTAATATAAATTTATCAGTATTACAAAAATACTTGATAGCAAATATGCATAAAATATTTTTATAAATTTATATAATGCATAGCGCTAACTCACAACTGGAGTTTTGATATTGTAATGTATTTAAAAGTTTTTCACATTTAATATAGAATTAACAAAATTTAATTTAATAATATTATAGTCTAATTATGCACGAAGTGGACTTGAGAAAAATTAAACTATTACAGTCTGCTTGCTGCTACTATGACGTTCCAAGCGTATGCATGAATTCTTGGAGGAAGGTACATCAGACAAATAGTTATAATTGCTATTTGAATATAGGACGAAATTTGAATTGATTTATTATTATTCCTAATATTTTTTAATTTATGATTGTATCTTGTTTAAAATGCTATTATTATGTACAAGAGGTTCTTTTTTACATTGCACCTTGAAGAATTTACTGATGTTACAATAATAGATGCTATGTAACAGGAATTCATGCATTATACAAAGCGTTACTATGTATTGTATTGTAAAGAGGAAACATAATAGCAATAAATGCATCAAACTATAGGAAGTGACATCATGAATTTTAAATTCCTAAAGTTATAAAGGGCATGTAATACTGAAATTGTTTTAACGGCCTGAGGAAGCCAGTTGGTGAAAGCGCTAGCCGATTTCTGTTCTGTTTCAATAAAATGTTTTAGTTTACTAAAGTTATACATGTCTATATTAGTAGCACTGATATCATAAAAGGAAAGGATTGTATGCACCTTGCTGGGATTGTATTATTACATGTTAACCCACCACATTTTGGTTACACTACTGTTTGAAGAAGCCTAGAGAAGTGAATACTGTTTGGGCGACTAGGTTGGATATCTAAAAGTTGCGCCATATCGGAGATGTGAACACAGCCTTGGCGTACTAGTATAAAGCATCTAAGGTACTGTTGGCATTTAACACGTTTTGGCATTTTGCATTTCATAATTTATTATACAAATCCCGTATATGCTATCTACTATAGGAGTACATAGTGGATATATTCTACCAGCTGGGAACATTGAAATAATATACTAACTGTTCTATGCCAATTGACTTTCATAGGCATAGAGCTAACAGCAAACAAACAATTTTGTGACTATTAAACCTTGTGACTGCAAAAGCGTTATCAGCCTGAACACCAGTCAGTTTTATAAATGGTTTTAACATGAGTATCATCCTCATTACGTGATATAATTACTAATAACTAATAATTACTATAAACAAACACAACGTAAAACAGTTTTATAAATGGTTTTGCAGGGGGGCAGGCCCCCCTGCACCCGCCGACTTAAATATACCAACTCCGAGACATCTCAACATTGTGGAAAAGTATATATTTCCTTTACCTTTTGCTTTGTATGAATAAAGTCGATTGCGCATATGAAAAGCAATAGCAACATGAGTATCATCCTCATTACGCGATATGCCCCATATCTTGTAAATAAATAATTACTGTAAACAAGGAAGGTAAACAAACACAACGTAAAACAATCTTATAAATGTTTTTGCAGGAGGTCACGCCCCCCTGCACCCCCTTACTTATATATACCAACTCCGAGACCACTCTACGTTGGGGGATTGAATTGGAAATAGCTGTCTTGCTTTTACTGCAAGAAAGCACTGCATATGTACTTCATCTTATACAGCTGTTTTTGTGTTAAATTGAAATTGCGGCAAGTAAAGTTGCGGCAGTAAATACTTTTCTTACTCGGTGTTACTGTTAAGATGCAGACTCCTTTTGTGTAAAATTTTTCACATTTGAAGTAGCTGTCGCAGACAACTACAGCTGTCAGTCAAAACTGCCAATCATGCCAGACACGCCCAAAGCTGCGCAGTACCGCCCGCGAGGCACTAATCTGTAAGATAACCGAAAGTTTTTCTCACTGAATCATAATGATGGAGTACAAACATAGTTATGTAGAACATTATTTATTGCTAGCCACGCAGATGATTGCAGGCTAATGTTGTAGGTCGGTAAAAGCTCTGTATACATTAGTTGGTGAGTTACTTCTAATCAATTTAGGTTTTCAGTGCCCTACAGAAGTGGGTTCTGAAAGGGGCATTTGCTGATAATTTAGCCACTTTATTACACTATTGATCAAATTTTGCTTTTTATGCTGCCTGGACGTTAATAGGAATGAGTGCTCCATAAACTACTCACAGGAGGTGTTAAGTAGTGGAGAGTGTAGCTTTAGTTGCTTCAGTGAGAGTTTTTGGATCTGTAAAGCATTGCAAGTTTTTGGTGAGTTTGTTAGGCATTTTTGTATGTGCATGTGAAATGTAAGATTATAGGCTCATAAGTAAGGTAAGTACTAGGCCAGCTGCTGTTGCAGGTCATTTGATCTAGTTAATTTCCATTTTTGTGTTTGAAATAATCTATCCCACTTGGTTATAGCTTGGCCTTACCTGTCTCATGGTTGATAATTACATATGATCCCTAATGAGAATAACTGGAATCATACCATAGATAATGTGAGTGGGCCCACACCTAGCATAAAGCATTTGGGAGCTGCATCTGTACATTTGTAGTGCATGGGGCAGTTTTGGTGTAAAATTTCTGTTTTCCATCCATATGTCTAAGTTGCAGTTGGAGATGTACAGGCATGAACTTTGTTTTATGTGGATGGGGAATCTGTTCCACATGAGCAGTATCATCTGTGAAGTATGCCTATCCCTCCAAACTGTTCTATTAATGTTTCAGAAGAGGTTTAGATGCATAATCAAAGTATTTGTGATGCCATTTGATTAGTGATGTGCAATAAATCCATTAGTAATAGGTCAGAGGTTGCCTTGTATGCCAGACACAGGTCACATCTTCGGAATCTATAGGTTACCAAGTATATTAACAGGGGTTTCATTCGGTCCATGAAGGACCTGTTGTTTAGGCCTTGTATCCTTTCAGTAAGGTATCTTTGTGGGAGCTCCAATTGTTGTACGTGTCTGAACAGACACATGCCAAAGGGGGGATTATGTGCAATGATTGGCCCAAGTGAAAACTGAGTACAGGGAGTCAGTGACATCTCTAGATCTATGCACAATCCCTTTATTTGTTTATAATCTGTGCAATAGAGAAGGACTTTCTTACAACAACAGACACGTGTTGGTCAAAAGTTAAGTCACTGTCCACATAAGTTCCGAAACCCTGAACAACTAGGCAAATGTCTTAGGGGCATGTCAGTGCAGTAGTTCCCAGGGGTAGATCACTTCATAAAAGATACAGTAATGCATTTTTTAGTATTTAATTTTAGACTGTGGTTTTGACACCAACCTCCCTGCAGGCTGGCCAAATCATTTGAAGATTCAGTGAGTGCTCCTAGCCTACAGTAATCTGCAAACTTAGAGGTCATCATCCACTTTTATCATTAATAATTAGTATTATGACCACTATTATTATTCACTATTACTTACAATCATCCACTATCCTTCATTATATGGTAGGGGGTGGTGTTTAGGTGCTTCACTCCACAGTACTTCCACAGACAAGCGAGCTGGTCTGACATGAAATTGGCACTTCTATCAGTCATTATTTCCTTTGGGAAACCTACACTGCTGAAAATCTCTAACAAAGCATTTGCCACCTTTTCGGCATCAATGGAGGACAGAGCCACTGCCTCAGTGTACCCGATAGCGTAATCTACTGCCACTAGGATATACTTTTTCCCTGTGGAACTTGGGGTACTCAGTGTCCCCACAATATCCATAGCTACCCTCTGAAATGGCTCCTTAGTCACAGGCAAAGACATCAAAAGAGCTTTCACCTTGCCTACCTTTTGGCACTGCTCACAGGTCCTGCAGTACCCTGTTACATCTCTGGAAATCCCAGGACAATAGAAGTTCTGCATAAACATCTCTCTGTACATTTTATGCCTATATGACCTATATTACCTGACTCAAAAGTAAATAATATGACATTGCATAAATGTAATGTAGATGCACTCCATACAGCTACCTAGAATGTAGTCACACAAGCATGTCTTCGCCGACGTAATCTGCCCATTAAGGTGCATCTTATTTAAAGAGAAGCTCGTTGCTAATCAGACTTCTACCTTTTCTTACATTCCACTATAACTGATTTTGGTTATTATATGTATTTCTGGATTCTAACATGTTCTTGTTTCACAACTTTCATGTGTATGCAAGTCACTGTAAGAAAAAAAAAACCTCCATGGATCATAGGAAGTTACTTAGCTAATGGCCAAAGAACCTTTTTAAGCCTAGCCATTCATGCCCTAATTTTTATAATTATCAGTGTCGTAGGACTAGAACAACTTTGGTATATGCCTGTGCCTTAGGGCATCTGCAAGCTTTTCCTGTCCGTAAAGTCCACAGGTGACAAGCCATGTCTGAATTTACAGTTTCCCTTCTATTGATCCAAATTGCATTTGAATGGGATTAGGGAACAGCTGTGTTTGGCATGAATGGGAAGGGTGTTCCAACAAAGGGGTAGTCTTTTAGAGGCATATCTGTTCCTCCAACTTGTCTTGCTTATGTCACAGCTGAAGTTTAGATCCTTAGATCAAGTAATTCCAATGCTGTTTGTTTGTTGAATGTATAGGATTAATCAGGACTGGATGGGAGAATGCCTTGTAGGGTAAGCATAGATGACCTCTCAGTAGCCTGTAAGAGACTCTGGACAGGGTTTTGATGTGGTCCACATAGGACATGTTATTTACACCCTGTATTCTTTTAGTGAGTAACTTGTGTGGTCAGTCTAGCTGTTGGTAGATGCCAAAGGATGCATTGTACTCTATTATTGGTCTAATGAGAGCTGAGTATAGTGAGGCTATGATCTCCTTAAATCTGGATGCCTTGCCCTTACTTATAAGTTGCACAATGTAGAAGAACTTTCTCACCACCGTGGCACATAGGTTCATAGATTAGTAGTACTATGGTTTGGTTCTCAGCTGGAGCGAACTTCAAGTGAACTTTAAACACATGCAGGTAGGTGCGTGAGTGTGTGTGTGCATTCTGTGAAGGTTGGGTGCCAGGGTTCTATTCCCAGACATGGCAAGTGTGGATGTTTGTGTAGAGAGCAATGCTTTTGAGGCCATTCACAGTCACTACAACTTCCATTGCCCTTCTTTGGCAAGCCTGCTGATGTCATTCACATTGAAATACACCTTTGGGGAAAGAGTAGCCCAGTAATCTCCATGGTGCATGCTATAACTGCGTAATGCTGTAGTGTGATGTACTAGTTAGGTAGGAGTTCCAATCCCAGACACAGCAACTGTGAGACGTGGTGTGTGTGTGTCTGTGTTTGTCATTCGTATCCTCTGTGGAGGTGGCTGTGAGTGTGTAACAAATGGACTCATTGTGGAGCGGGTTTTGCAAATTTCTTATATGGTGGGCCTATTATATGTCACAATGTCCACCTTACAAGGATAACAGATGTCAAACAGCAGAGAGGCTGTGGTTGACAATCCATACCCCTACATTTGATATAAAGGGCTGATGAACAATTTAGGCAACCCTTGTATTACCCAGAGAACACTCTCAGCCCATGTTTCATACACAGACGCACTTGGCTAGGAAACAGCCACTTTGTTGGTACTTCCCTGCATATTTCCCACAGATAGTAACCATGGTGTGACTGCAGCGGACTACAGAAGGCATGGCACTCTGTCCCATCACTACAATAGGCGCATAATTGCATACATTGCTCCTTCACTATGTTCCCCACTGGATGCCTGCACAACTGTAGTGCCATCAAATGTAACCCACAAAGGACCTACCATGCCTTAAACACATGCTCTGTATGAACACCAGGGAATATCTGTATCATGCTGTCAATGTAGGTGCAGGGTCAACCTGGTGTCCATTGCCAGTTCCCACCACATAGGACCAGGAATGGCACATCTGACGATAACAATCTGTGTACACAACATGCTCCAGACACCCCAGGTACGCTTCCACATGTCACAGAATATGCATGTGGGACATGTGCACATCCCAGAGACCGTTCATATCATGGACTATAGAACACATACATGGCAAGCATTGCACAGCACTGGCCACCCACAATAGTAACCCAGATGACTGGATGGTGAATACAATACCCACCTGTGTGGGCTAATCCAGATACTACACCCCTGAGCCACACTGCAGACATTTTCATGTGGCCTGATGCCAAGGTATACCCTTTACCTAGCCTTGTACAGCCTTCTGGCACAGTCAACCACTACACACCTGTGAAGCAATGCACCCATGCATGTCCAGTACTGGCAACCTGTATCTGTGTGTGTGTGGAGTATAATGATTTTGACCCCATTCACACTCACTACACCTCCCATTGGCCTACTGAAGCATGCCTTCTGATGTCAGACACCTTGACATACCCTTTGCCCATATATCATCCTCATGCATGTGATACCTGTGTATTACTGAATTGTGGCAAACTAGCTACTTAGGAAGTTTAATCCTGACCCTGCCAACTGTCATGTGTGGGAGTCCCTGATAGAGTGTGGCTTTGTCGACATTGACACCTGTTCATGTGGACAGGCACATGTACTACACTTACCGTATACCTCCTATGTCACTGTTGCAGATGTCACTCACCATCAGATATACCTTTGGACAGCTCCCCAACATGTAAGCTCTGTGGCACATGCAATAATTTAATAGACATGTGATAGCAATATATCGTCAGGCAGGGGTTTGAAACGTGTGTCACACAAACATGCTTAGGTTTTACTCCCTCATATTCATATTCTCTCTCTCGAGAGAGAGAGAGAGAGAGAGAGAATGTGTTTTTTTACCTGTGCAGCCATGATTACAGGAACTTTGCATTCTTCCAGTATAGAGATGGGCCTTTTGGGGGGTAGGAGAGGGGTAAAGTTAGCACTGAACCTCTCTGCCAGGATGTTGGCATTATCAGTTGGTTCTGTATATTTAGTGCCATTGTGCTGTAACTCAGAGCAGATCTGAGTGTTGTCATTGAGATTCTTGACATAGCTATAGAATGCTTTGTGGTTGTCTTTAGAATCAGTGGCGATTTTGTTTTCATAACTAGCTTATGAAGGATCGCTTCTTACTGAGGCTGACCAGGGAGTTACTCCAGTCATGGGATTTTACTCTTTTATGCAACAGTTTCTTTCTTCTGTTCTAGAGTTTGTTTATGGCAGGGGACCACCAGATTGGCTTCCTTTTTTGGAGGATATCATCTTGGTTCTGTTAGGGATTGCATGATCCATGCCCTCATGTTAGTGCTTATAAAGTGCATTTGTACAGGATTCAGCAGTCATACCTCTACTGTCCATCAGCATGGGTGTAGTAAAGTTTGCCACTTCTATCTTAAGAAGTGTGAAGTTGGCTTTGAACACATTTTTTACTGTGGTTTTTCTAATGGGGGGTGGGATGTGGATGTCTAGGGTGATTAGCTTATGGTTGGATCTGACCAACAAGGAATTGACCTCTGGCATGGAACACCAGTTGCCCATGTTGGTAATGTTGGCTAATATTGGCCAAGTGTTTGTGGCTCCAGCCACAATTCTGTCAACCTTTGTACATATGTCATGCAGTAAGAGGTGCATATGTTTTTTACACCGTTATTTATAGACATCGTACCTAATAACAAGCCAGTCAGATATCAGACTGCTAGACATGTTATGTATAGCAGGGGTTATTTGCGAGGACATAACCTGGGCATTCTGCGGTTGTGTATACAGTAGTGGGGTCTGTGTACTTATGGTGATTGTCGACAGTATGTGTATTGCCAATACGTACCTTGGCCTGTGTACAGACTGTAGTAGATGTCATTGTTCTTGGTCCTGTTCTGCCTGATGTTACATGCTGCTCCAGTGTATGGTACCCTATTGGCTCACATGTTTGTGGGGCCAAACACACACGTGTCCCATACCACAGACAGGCATTGGACCACACTGTGTCATGACCCAGTTTATGTAGGGTAGTGTGTGAGTGGCACATAGGATGGTGTTTATCAGACAGTCTATATAGTGTCATATTAAGCTTGTGGCTGTGGCTGTGTTCACATTGGTTGTGGGTATGCACTTTCTCACAGGTATCTGTTATTCTGTGCTGTGACATGCCTGTAGAGCCTGCTATATTTGCAGGTAGATGTATATTCCCCCATACAAAATGTAGGCCACTGTTGTGGTAGTCTGCCTGTAGTTTGCACAGTGCTTTGTTAGATGCCTATCAGCTTAGTGTAATTACCCAGTGTGATGTTATGTCCAGATATTTGCAAGACGTACTGCTGCCAAACCACCATAACTGTTGTGTATTACTTTAGTGAAGACTTTGGTTCTGAAACTCAAATTCAAATATTTCAGTAGTCGGCCGACCGACATTTGCGAAATGCTTCTGCTTCGGGCACTGCGCGGCAAGAAGGACTGAAGAAAATGGTGTTGGCAGCATATTTTATACACCTGACATCATGGAAGAGAAAACAGCAACTAACGCAGGACCCAAGACTTTGGAATTCAGGCTGACTGAGAGCAACCTGCCAGCAGATTACCCAAATGTAATGACCGCAACAGTGAAACACAAAGAACATCTGCTGTGTATTTCTGACAAAGCAGTGGGATTTTGTACAGATGTATGCCACTAACTACTGGGTGGTATGTGACCATGGGACCTCTCCACCACTAGTTATTATGTGTCAGGACAGATAGGCATGTGTGAATACATAAACTGTGTGGGCAAATGTAGTCCAGTATTTACGTGATGTACCCATTTACTTGGCTATTAACATCCACATTGTCAGGCTTGGTCCACATGTCTCGCACAAAGGGGATCTATGTATACCTCTGGACTGAGCAGAGAGTGCCAGACTATCCACATATATTGGTCATATCTCTGCTGTAGTCCACAGGATAATTACTGTGCTATCAGTGGTACTGTACTATGATGTCCTTAAGATGTCTGCCAGTAACCGATGGCGTACCTGTCAATAGCAGATGTCAGTTCCCACACACATGTGTTAAGACAAACCCTGTTAATGGCACCAGTTATCTGTCTCTGTGAGACCCTTTTGGAGGATGCTTGTGTCAGTAGGCGAGTCGATTATGGCACCCAGTTTGCAGTCATCTGCGAACTTGGTCAGCCATAGTCCTCCCATGTTAGCTTGTACCTCAGAGAAATATATACCGAACAAGAGAGGTCCCAGGACTGAGCCTTGTGGGAACGCCACTTGTAACTGGTTTAGAGTCTGACATGGCACCTGCAATTCTGACCATGTGGGTTCTATATAAATAACCACAGAAACTGGAACACTGCAACAGATTTATTCCGGTACCTCGGCGAAATGCCTTCAAAGGAATAAAATACAAGCACATGTTGCATCTATTTATATTGTGCAGAATGCAATTAATCAATTATCAAAAGTTAATTGCAAGAAAAAGAATTTCCAAAGAATTTAAGGAGACATTACATATAACAAACAGATGTGAGTAAATATAAAAATTTGACATTAAATCCATAGTTCGTCCAGTTTTAATTTTAACAAAACAGCCCACAATGAAACAGCTGTTAACATTTCGTCGTTACTTATCACCAATGATGATAGCTTGCCGAACGATACTCCACCTCCGAACCAACAAGCGGCTAGAACCTATGCCACTGCAGGAGCTATACCAAAAGACACGGGTTCTGCTTCTGCACGTTTTTTACCCTTCCCTGTGAAAAAACAAACAGGTTGGAGAGGTCGCTCTACAAGCAGAGGACCACGCAAAAGGAAGGGTTCGGAAGAAGGCTACGGAACACGAATGAAACAAAGGAACTGAATAATCTAGTATGTAACTTATCTGATTTAACACTTAATGCACCTGATATTTCTTTGCTTAACAAAGGCCTTAACTTCATTCCTTCACAGACCAGTTTTTTAAATGAAGTTTTGATTGACTTAAGGTTATTTTGCCGCAATGTATCACTTAAAGTATTCTTTAAGGATAAGACAGCCCTACCGACTGACACTTTAAAGAATCTTTTTAAACGTAAAAGTAGTTTTGTGCCTGTAGTACCATACAATGTAGAATGTTTTATGAAATTGTGCGAGAGTGATTTTTATGAAATGTTTACCATGAAACACAAAAGATGTAATTATTTTAATATAACACAAGATGAGCAAAAGTCACTGAATATGCTTAAACAGAATGACAGTATAACTATCAAACCAGCGGATAAAGGTGGAGCCGTAGTTGTATTAAATACTACTGATTATGATAAGAACATGATCTCTTTACTTTCTGATGTTAATATCTACAAAATTGTTCCCAATAACTTTGTTATAGATACTATTAAAAAGATACAAGAAGATCTTTATGATCTCCTAATGTGTGGCCAAATAAGTTGTGAAACATATGAATATTTCTTTATTGAATTTCCCACTATCCCTGTCATTAAGGGCTTACCTAAGATACACAAAAATGTTATGCCTGTGCCCATGAGACCCATAGTCTCTGGTGAAGGATGGAGCACCTCCACTATATCATCTTTCATAGAACATTTGTTAAGACCTATAGTAAATGATATTCCGAACATTCTTAAGGATTCTTATCAGTTAATACAAGTTTTGAGAGACTTTAAATGTGATAAAAATGCCTCCAACTATTTGTTGGTAACTATGGATGTGAAGGATTTGTTTACGTGTATCCCGAATGAATTAGGACTTCAAGCAATAAGAGAGGTTTTAGTGACATGTTCTAATTACAGTAATAACAGACAAATATTGATCACTCATTTATTGGACATAGTTTTGAGTAACAATATTTTCTCATATAAGGATAAATACTATTTGCAGCTATGGGGGGTTGCCATGGGCACCCCCTGTGCGAATAGTTATGCTAATTTAGTTGTTTATTCTTGGGAACGGAACTATCTATTCAAACACACACAATTCAGAAATGTTAAACTATATAAACGATTTGTGGACGACGTCCTTTTTGTCTGGGAAGGTACAGAAAATGACTGCATCCAATTTGTAAAAGACATAGAAACTACCAGTCCCTTTCTGAGATTCACTATAGAAACTTCAGCTGAATGTGTTAGTTATTTAGACTTAACCTTACAACTGAATACAAATGGAATGATAGATGTTTCTCTATATAGAAAACCTACTTGGAGAAACACACTGTTGAAATTTGAGAGCATGCATCCAAGATTCATGTTTTCAGGTATTGTTTCCAGTCAATTAAGTAGAATAGCAAGGATTTGTAGTAATGATCAAGTATTTAAAACTGAATTGGATAATTTAGTAACTTTATTTAGAGATAGAGGCTATCCTAATAAAATTATTAACAATTGTAAACAACGCATGTTTGGTATTACACCATTAGGTATGACCCAATCCAGCTGTGGGGTTAGACAAAGGGGTCTAAACAATTTATCGACTAAAAACAATTTCACTGAGAAGTTATCTTTCACCATAAAGTATACCAGTGATATTGAGGCACTTAAAAAAGTAATAAATAAAAATTGGAACGTGCTCATTATGGACGTGTTCACTAAGAAAGTTGTAGGTGAACGTCCCAGATTTAGTTATAAGAATTGTAGTAATCTTAAGCAGCTACTATGTATAGACAAAAAACCTCTTCAAGTAGTATGTGAACCTGCTCAGTATGGAACTTATCCATGTGGCCATTGCCATATGTGTCCTTATATTTCCAGAAAACAGTCCTTTATTCATCCGGAAGGTATTTTTAAGTTTGTACCTTCTACTTACTGTAGTTGTGACAGCACCAATCTTACATATCTTGCAACGTGTAATAGTTGTGATGCATTCTACGTTGGCCTGACTAAGCGTAGACTAAGAGATAGGGTTTATAACCATCTCTACGATATCAGAAAGGGCAATGAACAGAATGCGCTAGCAAAACATCTACTAGAATTTACAACACACAGTTTTAGTTTTAAAGTCCTCCAATTGGTTACCGCTAATTTAAGGGGAGGTGACATTACTAATCAGTTGGCATGTACTGAACTCAAGTGGATACTCACCTTAAAAGCCCACATTAGTCCAGGTATCAACCAGTTTGTTTCCATAAAACCCATTCTAAACAATAGGAAGTTTTGAATGTTATTGTGTAAGTAGTTAGATTTATGTATATTTTTTCTGTTTTTGGCTAATGATGTTCTACCAGAGTCAGAATATATATCTAACTTATTTAATCAGGAATTATTAGTAAGATGAATTAAATATTACTGAATGATATAGTTATATTTCATGTTCTGCATATCATGATAGTTATGTTAATCCTATTTATTGCTCAATAATTTATTTATTTATTTATTTATTTATTCGTTTTTACATATTTTTTGTTATTAATCACCATAGTAAATTTATTATTCATGTTATATTCATTGCAATAGATTGTTACTGTATTTAATATATATATTTTTTCATATTTGCATTTATTATAATAAGCATTTCTTAATCAATTACATATTTATAATACTAATTTTTGCTATATATTTTTATATTTGTATATTTTAACATAGATATTCTTAACAAATTATATCGATTACATATTCATCTATTAACATATTAACATATTACATTGATCATATTCTTCCCTTCCAAGGACATGATAGCATAAATCCTTCATCTTCTTTCGCTACTAATTGCTGCTATTATATAATATTTTGGTATTTTATTCTGAATAGTGACTACCTTGATTGGTTGTTCATGGTAACTTACTATGTTTTTCTGATTTTCTCATATCAGAATTCTCCTATTTTCTCGCACATGGGCTCATTCATATAATCCTCTCTACTAAATTTTAGCACATGTGCGTTATGATTTTAGTTGCATAATGCATACTATTTACACATTTTAATCATATATTTAGAATGCTGACATTAAGATTGTTCTTTGTAAGAACCCCTCTACAGAGATCTATTCGTTCTAATGTTGGTCTTATAAATACTATTTTTTATAATAAGTAGCATTGTACGTATTTTGCTGCTTTAATTGCATGCAATGTTTTGTTATAGCACATTGCTTTCAATCAATCAAATATATGTTCATGTAAGTTGTTATACTTACTTTTATAAAGTTTTCATGTTTTTATTCTAAATTTATTTTAACTTTAAATAAACACACTTTTTATTTCTGTTAATACTATGGTTTACTTCTTTAAAATTTATGCTTCATGTGACAACATAGAAGTTAAGACGCATCGCATAGCAGCGATGGGTCTAAATATTTTTGAACAGGAATCTTCTGAATAAAACATCATAGTGCAGCAGATGCAGATTATACTAGTGATGCAACTAGTGATAATAATGTTGCCCGAGTAAATGAACTGAAACGCAACTTTTATTTGTTTATTTGCTTATCTGTTTATTTAACAGTAACCATTCTGTTATTAGAAGAATGCTAACAATTTTAAAAACTATGCGATTTTATATGGGTATGTTTTTGTTTTTGTTTTTGTTTTTGTTTTGCAATATTAGAAATTCAGACTTGCTTGTTTGCTTATGAAACCAATACAAGAACTTATAAGATTTGGGTCTAGTGACAGCTCTGGAGTGCCCTTGTAGGCTCCTGATGTGACATTGTGATACACTAGTCACTTTAAGAGATGGATTTCTTAATTGTTGTATTAATTGATTTATTGCTTTTGTTAATGATGCATTTGCCCGCCAAAACTCTTTTAAAAAGAAGCTACATTTTCTGTTGTAAACTGTATCTGATGAAGCGTAGTCAATCTACGTGAAAGCGCTTATTCCCTGTTTCCAATAAAGAAGTATTCTAAAATTGAAGACGGAGTTTTTTCCTGTGGCGATTTTTTCCTGTGGCGATTTCTTCTGTTCTTTATGCAGCATTAAATCCATATAGTAAAAATGCCTGATAATCAAAAAAGAACATTGAAATACACCATGAAAATTATTACAGCAGCAAAATTGCCAGTATCATTAAATAGTGAGATTTACCTCCAAATTCATACCCCTAGGTCTTAAAGTGCCAAATTTTAAAATGAAGCTGCTCTCTAATTTCAAAAGATTTTGTAAACAATTTACACCATTCTTAGGTTTTGGTTTTGCTAAAGCGCAAAATATTAATGAATCCATGTTACCCTTATGAACTATGTTAAAATGTTCCGAAATAGGACTATCCAACCTAGCATTGCGTACATCACCCATATGTTCTAAAATACGTATTTTAAGTTGGCGTTTTGTTTGACCAATATAATATTTTGGTGGATCACAATCACAACCAAGGATGTACACAACGCCACAAGATTTACAATTGAAATTGTTATGGGCGATGTATTTAACACCATTAATCATGCTTCCAGACAAATTTTTAACCTTTGGGCAAATTTTACATTTCATGTGGGTTCTATCCCTGAGCCAGTTTGCATCCCATCTTGTGACATAGGGGTTGATATTTAAGCTGGTGAGCTTATTTATGATGCCCGAGTAGGGTATTGTGTCGAAGGCTTTTGCGAGGTCCAGGTAGGCTGTGTGGACTACCTTCCCTTCATCTATGGCCTTGGTGACTGTTTCAAAGAAGTGGACCAGGTTCAAGAGGCAAGATCTGCCCTTAAAAAAGCCAAATTGGGTAGGATCCAGTGTTTGGAGGTTCCCAATGTCTTTGTTTATGAGTTCCATGATGATACGCTCCATAGCTTTGCAGACCAGGCTAGTCAGGCTTATAGGGTGATAGTTTCCGGGGTCCATTGTGGCACCACCTTTGTGGAGTGGGACCACTGTTGCTGTACGCCATTCCTTGGGTACATATCCTGTAGTAAGGCTGAGATTGAACAGTAACTTTGTGAGGGTTCAGGTCTTCTTGGAGCTCATGTAAGACACAGCCGGGGACACCGTCTGGTCCCATTGATGCTGTGTTTTTTGCTTTGGAGAGGGCAGCTCTCACCTGTGCATCTGTGATGTCAGGGAGGCTACACTTTGTTGGGATAGACATTTGCTCTTTTGGGGGGGAAGGGGGGAGAAGTTTGCACTGAACCTGTCTGCCAGGATGTTGGCAATGTCTGTGGGTTCAGTGTATTATTTGTCATTTTGCACTAACTCAGAGCATATCTGGGAGTTGCCACCCAGGTTTCTGACATAACTAAAGAAGGCCTTGTGATTATCTTTAGCGTCTTGTGCAATTTTTCTTTCGAAGCTGACCTTAGATGATTTTATGAGAGATTGTAGTTTCTTGCTAGTATTGATCCGAGATGCCTTCCCAAGTTCACAGCTTCTGGCCATGGAGACTCGGACTGTGCCTGCCAGAGGTTACATGGGCATGTCCAGTTATAGGCCTCGACGTGCCACTCTCCGCTGATAATGACATATGTCTGCTGGAACCAAGTCCCTCCCGGGACTGGCCCGGCCCATGTGAACGTGGCCTGCTGGGGTGTAGTGTGGACCCCTCCCCCCTGCAGTACTGGGTACTGGGGCTGGTGCTGTCACTACGTGAGCAGCTTGGTGGTGTTGCACGTCCACGTCAGTTGCCAGCTGTTGGTGTTGCTGGCCTACGTCCATGCGGCCATCGCCCCACGGATAAGCCACGGTCGATGAGGCCCACCATCTCACCCAACTGTCTATCCATGGCTTCGGTATAATCACAGAGGGCACCTGCAAGTTCATGGAAGTTGTCACTTACAGATGAGAGAGCAGGCCACTGCAGCCTCCGACCCTGTCTGGTGTACAGTTCCATAAGTGCCTGCGCCCCCATGACAGTCTGAAACATGCGTCAGGTGGTAACAGTTGTGGCACTTCTGCCAGGGGCATGATGACCAGCGGCCCTCCCATGAGCACCCTGGTACATCTGCTTATATGATGCCCTGCTGGACATCCGGCTATGCCTACTGTGTCCAGACTCAGCAGGCATAGATACCACACTCTCCTGCGCACTGCCACCAACCTCCAATTGTCCCTCTGCTATGGCCACTGGTGATGGGGTATCTATAGGCACTGTGACTGTGTTTAGGGTTGGGGTGGATAACAGGGAGATGTCAAACAATGGTGCAGTTTCTGCTTCTGACAATACTGCCTGTGCCTCAACAGTCCAATCATCATTTTTGGTTTCTGTATGGACACCAACATCAGATTGCATGCAGGAGGGACCCTGACCCACCTCACCACCTTTGAGGGGAAAACAAGAAACGCACTTAAAGACCTGTATGGCATTGCATAACAGTACACACATGCGCACGCACACACACACACACACACACACACACACACACACACACACACACACACACGCACACTGTAATTCCACCATAATACCTACCTGCCCCTGAGTTTACAGACAGTCCCATGTTTATTCACGTAAGTTCCCCATCCTGCTTCACACTTCATAACATACACTCATTAATACCACTCATTAACGTATCATTCTTGTAAATGCCTAGGCAAATGATCACAACACAAGACCTGTTACTCCATTACCTCCTTGATTTGATTGGAGTAGGTTTTACAAGGCCTCACTGCTGTTCACCCTGGGTATGTCCGAACATCGTGAACATGGCCCACATATGTTAGGGGCTACTACGTTCACTCCATAATGTCATGCACTGAAGTGTCATATGTAACTATTGCTCAGTAGATGCAAGATCTGCTGCTCAAGCAACTTATTATATGGACAACAGTAATATATGGATACGCTCCCTGGTGCTGTCTAGTAATTCCCCAATGCATCTGTAGTACTGCATACGTGGGTAGTCATTCACCTTTCTGCTTATTGCAGTTTTAACGGTAAACCTGGTGACTAGTTTCCCTCCCAATGCACGTTCCATGCTACAGACCTTATTATACTATCAGCTGTCCTCTGACTACACATCAGACAAGTATTCCTGGTGTCTCATGTGTCAGTCCATGTCCATGTTCTGCATGATTCCAAAGGGAAGTACTGACATATGAACAATCCCACAATCATACATGCGCATGCATGACACCCACACAAACACACACATGCACACCCATCCTACATGCATCAACCCCCCCTCCACTCCATCAGATTGCACTTACAGACAAAATACCCCCCACCACCACACACACTCACACACACACACCTACAGGTGAGGTTGCACAAAGATAGTACACACAGACCCCATTACCCCAAACCTTATCGTGGCTATGAGGAGTGTACACATCCTTATTGATATGACGCACTCTTCCTTGATATGCCATGGGACCACATCACTGCATATGTTAACATTACATGAGCCTGATATGTCACATATGTCCTGTACATTCAAATGCAGTGTCTAACAAATGTGTTAGGTGTGTAGATGCTGACAGCGATGCATACACTCCGTGGGTGCATATGTGTACATGCTCTTATCATGATCGGTTGTTGCACGTACTACAGCAGTCACTATTCCTGGCAGGGGTATACTAGCATGGGGCCATCTGCATTTGCCATATATGGTCAGTCTGCCCTACACATGTCTCCCAACCCTGCATGATTGCAAGGTCAACTCATGTGCACATCCCTTGGAGTTCACACACTGCCATCACTATTGCTGTGGAGTCAGGGTTACATCGGCCATAGTTCCTGAACCTGACTGTGTGCAGATGCAGTCGTTCATAGCATCCTTAGGATCCCTGCTGCAGTGCACTGGTGTGTCATGATGACACCCCCACCTTCAGCCTTTTTGCAGATGCTTGACAACTATGGCCTACACATGTGTGTCAGTTGGCAGTGTCCCAAACACTAAACACCACGTGTAACAGCCTAGTCCCAGCTAATGAATGGCAAACATACAGATGTACACTGGCACCGGCTCAGTACAGATGAGGATGGTGGACCTGAGGTGGGGTGAGGCATTGGTTGTGCAGCACATGTATCTTACATGATACTGTCTGTAGGTTTCCAACATGGTCATGGTACACCAGTACACATTGCAACGCATGACTTTTGGGAACCTCTTCTGTTATGCATATACTACCTTTAGAGAGGCCTGGCTGATGTTTCCTGTGGTACAACTGTCAGATCTGATTACCCTAACCCACAGGCCACACGCTTGCAGAGTTCAGGCAATTGCTGACATGGGACATGCACAGCCAGTACTTGCTAGAACATTCCTGTAAACCCCCCCCTTCAGTGTTGTGGCATGTTACTGGGCAGCCCGCATGACCAGTTTGCTACATGTGACATCATTTGTCTTGGATGGTCATCTGTTTATTTCCTACATCATTCCTGTCCCATAAATCCTTGCCACATAAATGACTGTCTGCACAGTTTGCCATGGCATATGCAATGGTGAAGTATGGCTGCGTGTCCAGCTCATGTGTGCTACCTGCTGGGTATGGGGCCCAGCCATGTCATGTAAGATGTGTGCAAGCCACACCTGCCTCTGTTGCAGGAAAGTGTGCACATTTGATGGCCAAATGTCTTGGACAGCAGACCAATAAGTGGTGCGACATTGGGATGTTTACTTGCTGAATGGTGCATATCCATGACAAATGCATGCAGTCAGTACCTTGACAGCTGCTTCCACTATATTTTATCTGGAGTGTGTGCAAACATATGCTTCCAATGTTTAAGTTATGTATTCGCCATGTTTGCTGCCCTAACCTACGATTCCATATTATACACTGATTGCTCATGTTGGGACCACATTGCAAGTTTTAAGGCTTGTGGACCGCTGTATTATGATATGCTGTAGTGTAGATCTGTAAGAGTTGCCATTGTAATACTGGTATATAAACTGTTGTAGCACTGTCTAAGGGTGATGTTTCACACATGTCCCTACTGTAGGTCATTTGTCCCACCATTATGCTCATCCCTGTGGACACATTTCGCAATGACAGGATGTTAGTTATATTGCAGGTGTCTGACATAACCTTCAGATACACCATTATGGTCACCACTGTGATGCACTGCAGTTAAGAGCAACAATACGTGAACATGTACGGCATGCATTATGGATAGGTGTGTTAGATGTGTGCATGGAATATACCATAGCCATTACATGACCGGTGTATTGGCAAGCATGAACATAAACCATACTCACCAGCTACAGGCTGTTGCCTTGGTGGTATATCAGAGGGATCTACATAAGAGTGTGAGAGATGTGATGTCAGTAGCCATAGCTGTGGCATTGGTACACGGTGGGTGCAGCATTACAGTACAAGTCCACAATACTACAGATTATACACATCTGTTTATTACTATTACTCAGCAACGTCACATATGCATGATCTACCTGTACAGATGTGGATGGATATGTAACAGTGGTCTACTGATGTGCCCTGCGGCCTTATCTGCACACTCCTCAGCCGGTGTGTGTATCACTCACCTCCACTTTGGTCTCTGCTAGTTGTTGCATGTGTGAGCGGGCAGGTGCCACAAGACTGGCAAGGGGCTCCTGAACACGTGTCGGGGGGGTGGATGGCATGACCCCCCTGTTGCAAGGTGATCCACCGGACTGCTGCAGCATGCCGGCAGGCATCGCGGAGCAGGTCGCTGTAAAGATGCCAGACCTGCTCATAACTGCGGTTATGCAGGCCGACATCATTGACCCTGTGGACTAGATCATTCCACAGGATGGTCTGCTCCTGCTGCTAATGGGCTGTGATTTAAAACAGCACCTGGTAGTGCTGTATGAGGTGGTTGATAATGACTTCATTTTTATCCACTAAATACACAGGTAACCTGCCATGTGACATCTTGCCTGAAAGACATAAAAATGGAAACAGGTCTGAGCAACTCATACAGCAAGGTTACCATAGTTCTTAATTCATATCTCTGTCGCCCCCCCCCCACTATATCTGCGACAACAAAATGTTCACACAACTCAATAGGTATGGCTACAGCTTAACTACCATTGGGACATTTATCGTATTGTGCCACGCTTTGTGCTATGCGTTTGTAGTCAGACTCCCTGTGGAGACACTATCATTGCTGGCCTGTTACGGACAATGTCACCTGCATGCCATTGTAAGGGCTTCTATGGTTCCATATATACATGTGGTCTGTTTGCTATGGGTATGCAGGAACTCCATCAAGGCTGGGTCTGAAATGGCCTTGTATGCCAGACACAGGTCACCTCTGAGCAGTCTGTATAAGACTGAGTAGAGGGATAGGGATTTTAGCCTATCTGTATAGGACAGGTGTTTGAGACCCCGGATTTTCCTGGTCAGGAACCTCTGTTGTCTGTCCAACTGCTGCATGTGCTTGGCAAGGTATATGTCGAAGGGGGCATTGTACTCATTAATGGGGCTGATAAGGGAGGAGTACAGGTATGTTTTGACCTCCTTGTTCCTGGATGAAATACCCTTATTTATGAGATGGGCCATGTAGAAAGCCTTCCGTACAACAGAGGCAACGTCATGGTCAAAAGTCAGGTTGCTATCAACCTGTGTGCCCAAGTCCTTCACAACTGATTGCATGCTTAATACATTGTTATTAATGTGATAATTAGTGGGGATGACATTTTCTGCAAAGAGGATAATGATGCATTTCTTGGCATTTAGTTTGAGGCCATGCTTCTGGCACCAGTCATTAGTTTGGGTAAGGCCCTCTTGGAGGATGTTCACATCAGTAGGGGAAATTAAGACAGCACCCAGCTTGCAGTCATCTGCAAACCTGGTCAGCCACAAACTACTGGTTTTGGCTTGCACCTCAGAAAAGTACATTCGAATCAGTATAGGCCCCAAGACTGATCCTCTGGGTACATCGCTAGTTACTGGTCTACTGCTAGAGGTGGCTTCATCTACTTTGACTGGGTTCTATCAGTGAGGCAGTTAGCTACCCATATGGTAACATACAGGTTTGATGCCTAGCTGGGAGAGTTTATCTATTATGCCCGAGGAATAGTGTCAAAGGCTTTGTTGAGGTCAAGGTAGATGCTGTGCACTGTCTTCCCCTCGACTATGTCTTTGGTGACTGTTTCAAAGAAGTTGACCAAGTTTAACAGGCATGATCTCCCTTTGACAAAAACAAACTATGTGGGGTGAAGCTTTTGGAAGTTGCCAATGTCCTTGTTTATAAGGTCCATGATGATGCGCTCCATGGCCTTGCAGATCAGGCTAGTTAGGCTGATGGGCTTATAATTGCCTGGGTCAGTGGAAGCTCCACCTTTGTGTAGAGGGATGACAGTGGCTGTCCTCCATTCAGCTGGGATGAAGCTGGTGCTCAGGCTTTGGTTGAATAGGGTGTCTAATGGAGCTGAGAGCTCAAGCCTGAATTCATGCAGGATGCAGCCAGGGAAGTTATTGGGTCCTATGGAGACTGTATTATTTGCCTTTGAGAGGGCAGGTGCTGGGGATGTCCTGGTTTACTGATGAAGGGACAGGGGGGTGAAGTTTTCACTGAACCTGTCTGCCAGCAGGTTAGCTATATCTGTGGCATTTGTGTACTATGTGCAATGTCGTTATATATGTTTTTTCCAAAATGTTCTGGAGCTTGTCTTACATTGTTTGTCTGTCCAGTTTTATTAGTTTGGTCTTCAAAGTTATAGCTATAGTTTGCTCTCACTTCATTTCTTTTTATCTTTATCTATCGTCGTGCTTGAATTCCACTTCTGCATTTTGCCAGACTGTTTGACATTCCTTCAGAAAGTGGTATAATACTTTATTCTATTTTCCATTTTCTGTTTCTGTCTTGTACCATGGAGGTCAGGTTGTGACTGAAAATAGTCTGTCAGCCAATCCACTTTCTTGGTTACCAAACTGAAATTAATAGGTAAACAAACAAGCACAAAGCTGAATAACGGGTATAAATTAAATGATTTCATACAGAGATTAAGTTTAAGTCAGGGTACCTTAGAGAGTACAGTACAAATCTATTTGTTTTACTTTTTTATTAAAATACACAATTAAATGTTTGCTTACAGGTACCATGTAATCTGTGTACATTGTTGCTACTCTTACATTACATAAAACACAGTAGGCGGGTATTCAGAAATTAAAAATAGCACACTGTGTAATGCTTAACTTTGCAGTAAGTACTATCATGCAGGCATACCTTTCAACCTGTTAGAGCAAAAATCTGGACAAAGCCATAAATAATGGAGGGACAAAGGCCCCAAAATAGGGACATTTTTTAAATATTGCTTTTACAAACTTAAATTGATAGAATAACAAGTTTTGCATTAGCATGGTTCTCCTGCAGGGTATAAAGTCTGAAACCGAAGTGTCTGTGATTATTTTCTGACTACAGTCCTCAATGATTTGCCAGAAAAGCACAATTTTGTGAAACAGACCAAAAATAAGAGGCAAAAATCTGTATAGTTGAGAGGAATGCATGCAGCGCATATCCAGTTCGGAGATATCTGTAGTATAATCACGAGTGTGAATTTGTGTGGTCATTAATATATACTTTCATAAGTACATTATTTTTGGGTGAAAATGAAAATATTTTATTTTGGCATGTGTGACTATGGATGCTAGTATCAACCATGTCTGTTAAATAAGATGTACTGCGGTGGTGGTGCTGCTGTAGCGTTTTCGCCTCACAGTTTGACGTTGCCCATTCGATTCTCAGTTAGAGCGTCTTCTGTATGGCGACATGTATGAATGGGCATTCCTTCGTTGAAGTGTGTGTTAGGCCGGGCAAGTCAGCACGTAAAACTCTACTGACAATCATTAGCGGACTGGAGTTCCGCTGTGGCGACCCCAAACCGGGAAAAGCCGAAAGACATAAAAAAATACCTATGTGAATAAATTGCCTATGTGCATGCATATATGCATACACATATGTATGTATGCATGTTGAATTAAATATTGAGATACATATGTAAATATGCAGGTACAGAGTCACTAATCATGTTTTACATTTGCCATTACTATTTGAGATGATTTAGGTGGTGATAATGATAATCACCAATGAGTTTGTTCATTGTTTTGTTTTGAACAAATTCATTGATTATTCATTGTACAGACACACACACACACACACACACACACACACACACACACACACACACACACACACACACACACAACACACATATATAACATGCTCAAAACACATTATTGATTACATTTAGAGGTAGTTACACAAATGAGGGTGTGGATAACAGAGTGGAAGACAAGGACAGTACAGTAATGTGATGCAGGCTAGTCAGCATCCAGATGTACTAAAAGTATAATTCCACATTGTAGGATAACAGCAGAACTGTTTGTATTGTTGGGAAAGTGAACTGACAGAAAACTATGTATACAGTGTATAAATCTTGTACTACCTGGCATAATATTATTGTACTCCATAATAAGTCATTATGGCTACATTACCTTTTAATGTTTAACTGACCCTCAGCATTATGTCAGACATTTGCATAGACCTAAAATGTGACATCAACACACTGACCATTCCTTGTGTGTACTGTTGCGGACATTTGACAAGGTGATGGCAGTTCTATCCTTGGACTGAGACAACACATCCTTGTTTTCATTTGATGCATTCAGGTTTGGGGTATAGCACTGTAGGGCTTATCATCAGTGCATAGCAATGAGAGCATCACCAGAGGTGACATACTGAGTGGGAACACTGTTCTGTCACTGACATGAGATATGCAGTCACAGCAGTGAGAGTAATCACCAGAGGTGACATATTGAGTGGGAACACTGTTCTGTCACTGGCAGTCTAGCTGTCTAGACAATAAATTTTGTGTGAGTAGAATATTTCTCATTCAGGCCTGGGGTGTGTTTGCATGGTTTGGGTCATCCAGAAGTGTACTGGCAGGCCTTATGTAAATGTTGTTGTTCACTCATGTCCTGCTAAGTCTTCCAAGATGACAGTATTGCATTTGTGTAAGTTTTTAGGTTTTGTTACTTCTCTGTACTAAACACTGTGTTATGTGATGCTATCCTGTAGCCGACGTACAGACGTTATTAATAGGTCTGTGAATTGTGATCTCCATTATCAGATATGTATCATATCTGAAATTTATAGACATTAAAAAAATGCCTAGAATTTCAAGTCTGTCAGTAACACACGAAGAGGATATTATTTTCAAACCGCATGAATATAAATTATTAATATTATTAGTACTTACTGATTGTTATTAAAATCTATTTAAAAATTGGATAGTATTATTATGCAATATGATAAGGTTCAGTTATTTGTTAAATATATTATTAGGGTCCCTTTATATAACTTTTTAATCATGGGCATATACTATGATTTTTTATGTGTTGCCACTTTAACATTTTGTTTATTGACTAGCAGGAGGAAATGAAGTCACTATTCATTTGTATTTTAAATGTAACAGTGCTGACAATACACTGTTTCTGATGAAGTCTCTTTTAAAGTTAATTTGAGAAGAAAGTACTTATTTGTTGTTGAAAAATAAAGGTTTGGTGTTTCTGAAGGAGAACGAGTCCGTTTGGTGCCTTTCTCTGCAGTTCCTGCTTTTTGAAGTACAACTGTGAATTAAACTACAAGACATTGACACAGAAAGATTCAAAATATGAAGAACAAAAATATGCTGTACGTGGTAAAAACAAAAACACAAGCTAGAGTGAACACCAAAGGAACTATATTCAAACTTTTAAGCATACACACTATTTTGCCGCTTTTCATTCAACAGGACTTCTTCAGAAACAACAATTACCCACAAGTACACTCCCTTTAAATACCATGCAATAACAATTAAAAACAACTAATGAAATAATTAATAATTAGTACTATACATTAATTTGCAACCTAAATTTTTAAATTTTTTATATTTTAGCTATGTTTTTAAAATTTAGATTGCAAATTAATTTATTGCATTAATTGCTAATTATTTTATTACTTATAAATTGTTATTGAATGTTATTTAAAGGGTGTGTACTTGTGGGTAATTGTTATTTCTGAAGAAGTCCTGTTGGATGAAAAGCAGAGAAATAAAGTATGTACACTTAAAAGTTTGAATATAGTTCCTTTGGTGTTCACTCTAGTTCGTGTTTTTTAGTTAAAGATTCAAAATACAAACAGATAGCTTTTACAGGTAATTCTGTTCATGGAAATGAAATACAATCTTCCCACAACTGCTAATTAAAATACAGAACTAAGGCCTTTTCTGTCTTCCTCTGTATAACAAAGCTATTACAAGTATTATTATTCTCAGTATAACTATAGCTATGATATAAAAACTCCAATTATAACTATTATTCTCAGCAAGTAAGACTGAGCAGTTCACCTACTGCTCTCCTGTTGACACTGGTCATGGCGACTAGCACAGAGTGAAGAGCAGTCTCTCTTGGGAAGTCACATACAAATGAAGCAGTCTAGGGGAGAAGCTAAAACAAATTAGCCATTTGGTCTCCCCCAGAAATGGCAGTGGCACTGGAACACCTTGATAGACTAGTTCAAAGAATCTCCACTAAGTTATTTTAGATGAGAGGTGGAAAAGTGTACACCATCTTCTCATCACATTCAGCAATTTGCTCATAAAATATGCAAACCATCCTATAGAATGACTACAGGTAGGTACCATGTCCATATCGTGTGTGTGTGTGTGTGTGTGTGTGTGTGTGTGTGTGTGTGTGTGTGTGTGTGTGTGTGTGTGTGTGTGTGTGTGTGTGTGTGTGTGTGAGATGGTTCCATTAGTGTGAGCATGTCTGCTGGAGCTTGCTTTCTGCTACCTTGATGTGTGTGCATGTATTGCGTTTGTACAAACACAAGATGTGGTTAGGGAGGGAAAACACTACTGTGGTCAGGTGTGACAGTTCAGTGTTCTGTTCAGAGACAATGTAATACATCATTAATGAGGTTTTCTTGGAGCAGCTTTATAGTGCCTTTGAACTGGAGATTCTCAATGTTAATTAGTGCTGACAGTAAGAATCTCTCTGAATCCCAGAGTAGTATTCCTTTTAAGTTACAGACAGTTACGTTTATTTAGCTGTAGGTCAGATTCTTCTTTAAATATAATGTCTGTACAACTGATTATTGTTCTATTCTGTGTGCTAATTATTTTCTGCTGCATGTATATATAATATGTGCAACAAAACTCAAAACTCAGCAAAGTCATATTTAAAGCATTTTAGAGGGGTGTTTCTCTCCCTTTTTATTAAATGACATGGGGACTATAGCCTCACACCTTTGTGAGTTACCTATATTAATTCCATTATCACCGTACATCAGAGTAACTGGAATATTCTAAGATACATCAAACCCGGACTTAGTGTACACCTCATCATGGAAATGTTAACAGTCTCAGAATGCTAAAACAAACCCAGTCATTCGCTCAAACTTAGATTAAATGTACACCTCATCAATGGAAATGATAGTCTCAGAATGCTAAAATAAGCCCAGTCATTCACTCAAACCCAGACTTAGTGCACACCTCATCAATAAACTGATAATTTCAGAATGTTAAAACAAGCCCAGTCATTTTCTCAAAATACAGACCCATAAATAGTATACAAGCATTTCAACCAGTCAAACGTGTTCTCTATGTTTAATGGTGCAAATGCAGAACACACTAGAACTGCTTTCTCCTCATCTCATTACCACATGTAACTTTACTAAGAAATATTAAAACTAGCAACAAATGTGCAAATAAAAAGTGAAGTAGGTGGCAGTGGACATATTTCTTCTGTTTCTAATTGGCATCATTGATTATATTTGTAACATGGGAGATTAGTGTGATTTTGTTCACTTTTCAAGTTATATAATTATGTTTGCAAAATGACCCCACTCAGCACACAAACCTGTATATTTATGTGTGCTTCCATATGCAAAAGACTCAGACTGACATATGCAATTTACATGCATGTGTGGGTGTGTGGGGGTGTATTGTGGGTGTGTGGGGGTGTATTGATAGTCTGTCTGCATGCTTCTGACTTTCAGAGTGACAGAAGCAGTGTAAACAGAGATACATCTTTCTTCTGTTTTTCTTGTAACTGCTTTATTCTTTTGGTTCATTTGCATTCTTATATATTTATTTATTTAATTTTATTGCACTCACTTTATAGCAAATGAATGCACTTTAAGGTGACAGTTATATATCAACATAAAACAAATGAGCACAAACATGCAGCAAATACAATCATGGCATACATGTGAACATGCCAACATGCCTGTGTGTGCTTTTATGAGGACATAATCCAAATTTGCCTATGCTTGGAAATGCTTCAAACAGCATTAATATGGTAGATAGCCTTAGAGATTAGACTACAATTCAAGCCATTGCAGATGAAATCTGCAATAAATAATTAA
Source organism: Protopterus annectens (assembly GCF_019279795.1). Lineage (NCBI taxonomy): Eukaryota > Metazoa > Chordata > Ceratodontiformes > Protopteridae > Protopterus > Protopterus annectens. Next base: position 504,817,533 of record NC_056733.1, read on the forward strand.
AAGAAATTTCCATAAGTGGATTAATCAAAATCATCATCGCTGTTGAAGTAGGCCAAGTGACAGAGGCATGATTTTAAAGTCTTCACAAAGTCAATCAAAGAGTTAGACTTACAAAGCCACTAGGGTACCAGATTCCAAAAGTAGGATACCTGCTGTCTGACAGTCTGTACAGCTAGCCACTGGAATTTTTAGCAGCCCTTAATGGGTTAAGTAGAGGGCCCAATCAGGCCAATAAGAGACAAAAGGGATATGAATCATATAGACTATTAAAAACATCTAAGGATGTTATAATTCCATTATACTCTGCCCTCATCAAACCAGTAATTAAGTACAATGATCCCTTTTGCATGTACCTCACCAGACACCTGCAACAATTTTGCTAAGGGGTGACCTGTGCCTGGCTTATGTGCAGTCTCTGACCCGGTCCTGATGGAAATGCTAGACATTCGTAAAGCAAACTGCAGGAGAGTCACTTGCTCCAGGGATCTTAACCTAGCCTCTGACATGAACAGGTCATGCTGTAGAGACAGATTCATCTCCCAGAGACTGCCACTTCTCTGGGGCAAGCTTCCAATTCAAGTGAAACAGAGACCCTCCCTGACCCTCTTCAGACGCAACCTAGATCAATGGACGGGTGACCACAGATTCACTCCTGGGGTGGTGCCCATGCCTATCCTGGACAGTCAGTATTACCTACCATAGATCCTTACTTCTGTGAACTTCACTCACCTAACCACCGACAATTGGGGGAATTCAGGATAAATATGGCTAGGCCTGTAAGGACTCTAGGGCCAGTAGCCTAGTAACCCCCTATAAACCTATGAATTCACTAGAAACCTTATAAGCTATAGGTGAGCAAGTTGACATTAAGTGCAGATTCTGAAAGACCAGGACTTATATGACACAACCATGGAGCACTGGCCAAATGATGGTCCGCAGAGTTCTGTCCTTAGCATTGGACATTACAGTAGTCCAGATATGAGAAAACCAAAGCATGAACTACCACAATAAGGTTCTCAGATGGTCTCAGGTGTTTACTCCAAGTGGTATTCTTCAGATTGCAACAAGTATCCTTGATGAGGGTTGATATCGAGTCCTGAAATATTAGCCTGTAACTGACAATCAGTCTGAAATTATGCACTGCTGATACAAACTCCAATTCATGTCCTCCCATAAATAATATAGCGGTCAGTCACTGGAGCTGCAGCCAGTTGAAACTGCATGAATAGCTAAGAGCTCTGCGTTTCGCTATATGTTGCTAAGTTTTAGATAACTGCATTTCATTAAGCAATGGGGAAAAAAATCACCTCCTAAAGAACTGACAGAATACCATGTGATCCCGAGAGGAGGAGTGAGATAACCTGTTGTACCATAACCCCCATCCCTTTAATCATTTTCCCAACAGTTTATTCATTGTGGATAACAATGGGCCCATTATAAAATCCTGCACTACTATGCAGTCCAGAGAATAGGCAGAAGGTATAGTAATACTAGATACCACCATACGACAAACAGCAAACCTGTCCATGGCAGTAGCATGGATGCCAGACTAAGACTAAAGTCAGTCTAAGCTGAACAGAGGTCAAGAAAAAAGAAAAACTGGGAAGCAATGATTTCTTGTTATCAAGAGATTATTCAACACTCTAATCAGTGAAAGCATCAAGAAGATTGTGATCATAAGAATACTTTAAATTACGTAAAGATTAAAAGCAACTTCAAGGCTAAACAGTACCACAGAAACGGACATAACTTAAAGATATTTTGTTGATGACTGGTGCCACCGTGGCCTCCTTCAGTTATGCTAGGAAAATACTAGTCAGATTTCTGTCTGCAATTTTGTCAGTTTGTTCCATGCAAATTGTATTATACAACACAAATCACACAATTCTGAACTGCAGAAGGAAATACGTGAGCCTTAATTATAGTGTAGGCAAGCTATTTTTTTTTTATTTTGCATTTGATCAGAAATGTCATCTGTTGACTTCAATTAATATCTTTCAAAAATATTTCAGGTCTCATGAACATGAATTAAATTTACATATCTTACTAAAAAGGCGGTATTTGAATACAGATTTTGTATGAATATAAAGTACTCTGAATACCTATACAACAACATTGTACATGTGTTTGCACAAGCTAAGTATTCTCAGAAGAAATAATCAAAATATGCCAAATTTAAAGTACAGAATATTTATTCTCTCACTTTGCCATGATGGCAAAGTAAAAGGATAAAACATGTCTCTTAAAAGAGAACTATGCAGTATGAGAAATAACACAGCTATTCAGTTCCAAAAAAGAAGAGTTGCAGTTCTATGAAAAAATCAGCTATCACAAGATTATATAAAGTCTTGAATCAAGTATGAACTCATGTCACTTTTTGAACCTAACAATTTTCTTTACCATACACAAATACTTTAGATGATTAGCATATGCCTTACTTGTCTGTGAGACTTCTTGATGGGTAAAGGCAACTGAAATATGTATACTTCTGATAGCTGTTTTATTATTCAGATTACCCACTCACCCACCTATTTACCCACTTTGCTTTGTCTTTTGTTACAAATACTTTATTAATATTATTGTTGTGAGACTGGATCATATGTAACAGAATTAACACAAGAGCAGTAGAGACACTGATGTTAAGAAGTAGATACATTGCACTGACCAAGTACAGAGCTCTAACAGCTACATGTCTAAAGAGCATGGAAAGCTATAGGAATATATGACAAATATACAGATGTACCAGGAAAGTACATGGAATTCCAGGCAAAATAGGTGCTGGCCAGTTTAATGCCCTAGTGAAAATATAACATATGCTGCAGAAAAAGAAGGGTATGTGTAGGGTGCAGCATCCAGACTTAAATGCAACCTAAATGATGGGGAGAAGCTTCTCTGTAGCTATTTGTACATTTTAAATAAAATGGATGAAAATAACAGAGTCAGAAAGTTTAATAACAGCTAATTCACTTTACTCAGCCTAATAATACTTCCATCAACCACATCATGGGCTATGAAGATTTCTAAAAAACAGCTGTATTCAACTATTGGCCTAAGGTAGCAATGCTGAATATAAGGGTACAATGGCTGCTTTAGATCTGGATGATATTCCTTTGGCAATTAGCTGTGCTAAGTAGAAGGACACTTTGACTGCTGCTGCTACATGATGATCAAAGGAAAGGGAACTATCAACCCAAATTCCAAGGACTTCTCATTGTGAAGTTGGGTATTGCCTATGTTGTATGCTGGGAGAAAGGCTATTTACGAAATGAAACAATATTGCACTTTTAAGTATTTAATTTGATCCCATTTTTAGTGCACCAGGTATTTACAAGTTTAAGTCCTTGCTTAGGGAGTTTGGTGTAAGAGAAGGACTTCACAATGACTCCCAGTTTACAGTCTTCCACACAACAGAGTTAGCCAGAGGTCTTGATACATGGTCTGGAGATCAGAAAAGTAAATACCTAACAAACGAGGCCCCAGCACTGAGGCCTGTAGGACATCACTGATCATCTTCATACTCTCTTATGAAGCACCTGCTACCTGTACCATGTCAGTTCTGCCTTTTAGCCAATTTGCTATCCATCTCACTAGATAGGGATCTATTTGTAATGCATACCAGTATATGTATGCATGGATTGGTAATATTTAGTTTTAATAAGTTAAGGCAGCTATTTTTGTTTGCCGTTTTAAATGTAGGCAGGGTTTGGAGTTTGGTATGATGATGTCATGTGATATGTGGTATTTAAGAGTTCATTTGGAATTGTGTAGTTGTCTGAAATTTGCTTATTTTAGTAAACAAAAGTGCTTACTTATACACTGTGGCTTGGAGTGTTTTTTTCTTCAAATTTGTTTTCAGTGGAGTTTGTTTAGTTTATTTTTTAGTGTTGCTGGTCTAACATGGAGAATGAATCTGCTTCTGGGTCACAGGTTCTATTTCCGAGTGAGAACCTAACCTGTTCTTCTGGTACTGACGCAATCGGTTATCTAACCGCCCTCATTCAGAATCTAACTCAACGGGTGGATGGACTGCATAGTCAAATCAACAGTCAAACCAACGAATGTACATTTCCACATACCGGGGCTGCAAACACTGTTTCCCCTTCTGGTTCACAGGAACGAAGGGTTCTTACTTATGCCTCTGTTTCCTCAGCTAATTTGGGCAGTTCCAGATTAAGTACATCATCGGAACCCTGCAACTTTAGTAACGAGCATCACCATCCAGATAATTCACAACAAGGAGCCGTGAGCACTGTTTCCCTGGTTCCTTCTCTGAGTGAATGGTTTAAGGAGCCTGTTTCATTTGGGTCCGTTAATTTAGTATCGGACACATCAGTAAGTGGTACTGGGGTGAATCGCAATGTTATAGTGGAGAATCTCAAACTGTTTGACCAAAAACTTTTTAAGTTTAAAAAGCTCCAAATAGAGGTACAGTATCTTACAGAATGTGTAAGCCAAGGGGTTGAGACAGTGGCGATACCCCACTGGGCTTGTTCGGAATTCCTCTTTTTCATAATGAGTTGGTCAGACTCTTTGACCGACAAGGCTGTGAATTCCTTGAATGTTTAATCAAGGATTATGAACTACAAATTGGGGTTCTCAAAACTGAACTAATCCACCTGGATGGAGATATCCAGGCTGATAAGGAATTTACATGTTATAAATATGACTTTTCACGCATCTTTTCCAGTACTGATAATGCCCTGGTTAAAATCAGGGAAACTAAAATAAAGAAACTTAATAGAGATAAGCATGACTATGAGCATGGGCTGGCCTATCTCCCACCTCCAAATAATTTGCAGAATAAACTATTGGTTGGCAGTGGGAATGAATCTGGGTCTACCAATGTAGTTGAGGCCCCCATAAACAGAATGGATCCTCAAGTTTGAGTAACAATTTTTGTACTGAGGAACCGGGTGTCAGGAGAAGTGAAAGAATCGCTAATAGACAGGATTGCGCCTGCTTTACTAATGTAACTGATATAGACAATACTCCTGGTACTTCCCAGGATTTTCATGGGGCCAATGGCAAGACCTCAGGGGAACAGCAAAGGGGTTTTCAGAAACAGCACTGGAAGAAGAGGCAGCAGAACAAATGGAGGAGATAGTGGATGTTGGTTCAGAAACTTGTCCACTTGGCCCAATTATGGAGGATAGGGCCACAGTGCAAATTTTTTACAACAGCACTGGTGACTTTAGAATATTTAATTTTTCTGACTTTGTACCATCGCCTATTTTAATTGAGACGTTGGCCAAAGGCTTTACTTTTGTGCCTTCTGCCCGGAGTGATTTAGTGAGAACTTTGGTGGACTTAAAATGTTTTACTAGGAAACTTAATTTAAATGTACTACTTGGTAATAACAGCAACTTGGTGAATGACTTTAAGGTTGCAAGTGTTTTCAACCCCCCTTTGCAGACTTCCATTCTCCTTTTTGAAAAATTGTGGAAAATGATATAAGGAGCTTATTGCATAATAGACTTGACCACCACAATCACATTAATAATTTAACACCTCCTGAAAGGGATGCCTTGGTAAGTTTGAAATTTACTGGTATCCACATCATTAAGCCTGATAAGGGAGGGGGATTCATTTTTATGGATAATGACGATTATATCCGGAGAATGTGCCTGTTGTTGTCTTGTGGAGCATATGAGACGGGTTCTAGAAATGAAATCAATGGGGCGTATCAACGAGTTAAAAGTTTTATCAATGACTTGTTTATTGATGGCTCTGTGGATATTGATTTATTTAACTATTTGAACATCATCAGCCCAATTGTGCCTATTATTTTTGGGTTACCAAAAATCCACAAGGATTTGAATAATCCCCCGTTATGTCCAATAGTGGATGGTAGGCAATCAATAACATATGGATGTGCCAAATATACTGATAATAGGTTACAACAAGTTCTTTTGGGTGAGTCTCATATTTGTAGGGACTCTTGGGTATTCCTGGAGGCTATTAATAAATTACCTTTTAGTGATGTATTTAACTTTCTTACAATTGATGTCCATGACTTATATACCTCCATCCCTCAGGATATTGGAAGGAATTGGGTGAGAGATTTCTTATTGGATAAACGAGTTGATGGCCCGACTATTAATCTTATTGATTATCTATTGGACCTAGTGCTTAGTAATCATTTCTTTATATTCAATAAAGAATTTTATTTGCAAAAGACAGGGGTTGCCATGGGCTCCCCCTGTGGTGCCACTTTTGCAAATACAGTAAGGGCCCACTGGGAGAAGAACTTTTGGTTTAAGGATGATATCTTCCAGAGCAGAGTTGTGTGGTACACTCGTTATCTGGATGATATCTTCATCTTATGGAGGGGTGACCGGCCTATGGCATTGGCCTTTGTTGACCATATTATGAGTTTTACAACCTTTTTGAGTTTCACCTGGGATTTCCAGAGTGACAAAATAGCTTATCTAGATATTGAACTTGCTAAGGACATGACCAATGGGTGCTATACATCTAAGATTTTTAGGAAATCTACATACTCTAATGCTTTTCTACATTTCACCAGTTCCCACCCCTACCATCAGAAGAGGGCAGTGATTAAGGGCCAGCTAGTTAGAGCGGCGAGAATGGTGTCTCTTGACTGTGATTTCTTGGTGGAATGTAACCTCTTGAAGGACATGTTTCTCAAGAGGGGATATCCATTGAGACTTTTGAAACAGCTGCTTAAAGAAGTGTATGATAAAAGAACTAAGGGTGTGTTTAGACCATTATTACTTGGTATGGGAGATGTCAGGCAGCAAAATGGAGGTAATTCAACATCGACCCTGACTGAACATATTTTGAGTCCCTCAGGGGATAGTTCTTTGGCACCACATGTAGGGCTGGATGCTTCTGGTGGTGTAGCCTGTATAGTGATGACTGGAGAGCCTGCACGATTGCAGACAATTGGTGATATTAATATTGGGTTTATAACCACCTTTTCAATGGATGCACCATTACTAAGAGCTATACTGATTAAGAACTAGTGCTTCCTACATGAGGATACCACCATTAGGGATAAGGTGGGTGAGTTACCAAAAGTAATTTTTAGAAGAGGCTGGAATTTGAAGGCAATTCTGGAAAATTGCAGGCCTCCTGAATATCCCTCATATTGTGGTATGTTGAAATGTGGGAGGTGTTGGATGTGTAAATATATTAATACCACTAATTCCTTTATTGTGGGTAATCAACGTTACCGTATTAAAGGGAGATTTAACTGTGAATCAAGGGGTATTGTTTATTTGAGCACTTGCCAGAATTGTCCAGCTTTTTATGTTGGCAGGACAGAGAGGCCCTTGAAGAATAGGATCTATGAACATGTTTATAATATTAATAAATTGAATTTAAACACTGCTCTGGCTAGGCATGTGAAGGCTAATCCCTCCCATAACTTTTTGTTCCTTGTCATTGATAAAATAGTGGCTAATGACAGGGGGGTCCATTCCATCATCGTTGAAATTGGACAAAAAGGAATTAGCATGGCAGTTGAGACTTAATGCGCATACCCCCCCCCCCCCCAGGACTTAATGATAGTTTGTTTATTAAGTGCATTCTCAAGTTAAAATCCCTTGCTAGGTAAGTCTTTTTTCCTTTCATTAATACCATTACTAGTTTTTTCACATTTTTAATATGTTTTTAGCAGGGTATTAGTGCCTTGTTTCTCTTTCCTGGGTTGGGGTGGTCACTTGGTCATTTAAAATGTCTATCTGGTTAGGTATATAATTGTATATGACTTGTAAATAAGTATTTGCGTGTAAAGTGTTTTAAATGGTTGACTATGGCTTATTTATATATATATATATATATATATATATATATATATATATATATATATATATATATATATATCCATATATATATATATATATATATATATATATATATATTCATATATATATATATATATATATATATATATATATATATATATATATATATCCATATATCTATATATATATATATATATATATATATATATATATATATATCCATATATATATATATATATATATCCATATATATATATATATATATATATATATATATATGTAGTGTCAAATGCCTTGCCCAGGTCAAAGTATGCTGTGTGCAAAGCATGACTACTGTTAAGAGGTTGTGTTATCCTTTCAAAGAAGTTAACCAGAATCATTAGAAAGGATGTACCCTTGACAAAGCCAGACTGTTTAATTTCTACAAGATTTTTGGATTTCTAATTCCATGATGGGAATGGATCCCATTCCTTAGTTGTTAAGATACAATTAGAGTTCATGAAATTTGCTCATCTCAGCACCCATAATGTGACAGAACTACCTCATTCTGTAATTCATATGGGGTTACATGTATTGATAGCATATCTAAGTACGACTTTAAATTTATTTTTATTAGACTCATTGCTTCTACTACTACTATTGGGATTGTCTGGGTATATTTCTTCCACATTGCACTCATTTCTGCCTGCAAATCCTGGTATTTTAAGACTTTGTGTCTCTCTTTATATAAGACTGCAATCATTGGGTGTAGCAATTTCAATGATCAATGCTACTTTTATCTTCATTTTTTCATGCACTACTACATCTGATTTTCTTTCTTGCATCTATTTTCTGAACTGTTGTTTATGGGTGACCCCCATGTGACATACACTTCATCATTCTCTATAATGCTTTGTGGTTCAAGTTTCCAATGCTGCTATACTGTAGTGTTTGCACAATCCTCAATGCAACAATCTTGTCACATTATTGCGTCTTTCAATAGACAGGCACTCCACCATTAGTGTAGCACACCTAGCAATAAGATGTGCATCTGTTTCCATTTATTTACAGAACCATTTGTCTGTTTCTCCCACACTTTCAATAGATTTTATAAACCAATATGCATGTAGTCCACTGAACTGGGTCACAGTTATTAGCCTTTCATCTTTTGGTTTCAATTCATCTCTCCTTAACCAATCCTGTGTCAAATCTTGGTTGACAAGAGGTTGTTCTAGGAGATCTCTGTACTTTATTTATGGCTTTGCCAATTTTATTTCCTGCTCATCTGATCCTTTTCCTGATATTCTTTCTTTTGTTTTTTGGCACATTCGGTTGCTGCCTGATTTTTGTCTACTTCTGGTTTGATTTCTGTTACCATTTCACACAGAAATGCTTCTACTAAGCTAAGCATATATGTCATCTTAGATTTCTTCTCCATGTTTTAAAACTTTCATTATGAGTGGATATGATGAGATCAACAGATATATATGCAGTTCCACTATTGAAAATCATGTAATCTGTTTCAAGGAGGCCCCTACCTCCTTCAAAACGAGGAATGTATAATCTTTGTATTCCTTGATTTTTATATATCATTTGATAAGCATGAAGCATATTTCTTGTTTTCATGTTCAGTTGATCCAATACATTTTGGGGTGGTCAGTCAATCACCTAAGAACTATAAGTTAGAACAGGAAGAACAAATGGCTTGGACTTCATTAATGGAAGTCAAGGCAGTATTCAATTACTGAGCTTTATTCTTATTTGTTAATGTTTTATTCTCGATGCTTCATCTGCTCCCAGATATTTATATACTCCTTTCTGCTCAAGTTCCTTTATATCACATTCCTGTCCTCAGGTTGATATTTTCTTGGTGCTGCAGCTTTCCTGCTTTAAATGTTCATTCTGCATATTCATCATGACCAGATATCATTCTTATATCATCTGAGAACGTTTTAACCATGTGTAGTTGTGCTTTCAACTCCTCAGCTGATGAACTACACAGTTTAAGTCATCCACTAAGAGTAGATGAGAAATCTTTAAAGAAGGTTGATTTCTTGGAGCCAAATTGTAATCATAGCATAATCTGTTAAGTAAACAGTTTAATTGGTTAAGGAAATAAAACAGCAGCATTGGCAAGGAATCACCCTGGAATATCCTCCTTTGAATTTTTATCCTTGGGATAATAATTTGGCCTTTGTCATGGCTCAACTGCAAAGTGGATTTCCACAGTTTCATGGTCACTGTAATGTAGTTGATCAATGCTGGGTGTATCTTATTCATCTGTAAGCTTTTCTTTATCCATGAATATGAGATGTTGTCAAATGCTTGTGTGTGTGTAATATATCCATGCCATACTTCAGTTCTTCCCCCTCTTATGGTTCTCTTATAATGGCTTTATTTAGTAACAAATGATTCTTTGTTCAGTATGACTTTCATTTGTTACCCTTTTGTTCTATTACCAGCATTGAGTTTTTTTTTCTGAATGACTATAAGCTCTGTCTTGCATCTGTTTCAGTATATAGTTTGTATATTGTCGGAAGGCAAGTTATTGGTCTATACTTCTTAGGATGACTTGCAAGTTCACTCTTGAAGAGGAGTATCATTTTTCCCTCTTTTCCCTCTTGTTAACCAGGTTGGTGTCTTTTCGGGATATACATATAAGTTATTCTTACTCAGGGATAAATCTTTGTGCAAAGATATTAATGCTTTTTTCCAGAAGTTAAATTTTGAGTCTGAGCCTGGAGTTTTCCATTTAGGAGCTTTTCTTAATTTTGTCTCAATTTCTCTGGCCATTACTTCATCACATTTCATATCCTCTACATTAGAGCATCTTACTGTTTCTTTTAAGTCTTCTATCAATTCAGCATATTTTTTGCGTTCAACAAAGTCTTCATAAATACTTCTAAATGTGTCTATTTCTTTTTTGTTGTTGTTGTTGTTGTGTTTCTATTACTTTTTACTTTGTTTTCCAACTCTCTATAAAAGTTTAAGTCCTTGCTTAGGAGTTTGGTGTAAGAGAAGGACTTCACAATGACTCCCAGTTTACAGTCTTCCACACAACAGAGTTAGCCAGAGGTCTTGATACATGGTCTGGAGATCAGAAAAGTAAATACCTAACAAACGAGGCCCCAGCACTGAGACACTGTAGGACATCACTGATCATCTTCATACTCTCTTATGAAGCACCTGCTACCTGTACCATGTCAGTTCTGCCTTTTAGCCAATTTGCTATCCATCTCACTAGATAGGGATCTATTTGTAATGCATACCAGTATATGTATGCATGGATTGAGTAATATTTAGTTTTAATAAGTTAAGGCAGCTATTTTGTTTGCCGTTTTAAATATAAACAGGGTTTGGAGTTTGGTATGATGATGTCATGTGATATGTGGTATTTAAGAGTTCATTTGGAATTGTGTAGTTGTCTGAAATTTGCTTATTTTAGTAAACAAAAGTGCTTACTTATACACTGTGGCTTGGAGTGTTTTTTCTTCAATTTGTTTTCAGTGGAGTTTGTTTAGTTTATTTTTAGTGTTGCTGGTCTAACATGGAGAATGAATCTGCTTCTGGGTCACAGGTTCTATTTCCGAGTGAGAACCTAACCTGTTCTTCTGGTACTGGCCAATCGGTTATCTAACGCCCTCATTCAGAATCTAACTCAACGGGTGGATGGACTGCATAGTCAATCAACAGTCAAACCAACGAATGTACATTTCACATACCGGGCTGCAAACACTGTTTCCCCTTCTGGTTCACAGGAACGAAGGGTTCTTACTTATGCCTCTGTTTCCTCAGCTAATTTGGGCAGTTCCAGATTAAGTACATCGCCGGAACTCCTGCAACTTTAGTAACGAGCATCACCATCCAGATAATTCACAACAAGGGCCGTGAGCACTGTTTCCTGGTTCCTTCTCTGAGTGAATGGTTTAAAGAGCCTGTTTCATTTGGGTCCGTTAATTTAGTATCGGACACATCAGTAAGTGGTACTGGGGTGAATCGCAATGTTATAGTGGAGAATCTCAAACTGTTTGACCAAAAACTTTTTAAGTTTAAAAAGCTCCAAATAGAGGTACAGTATCTTACAGAATGTGTAAGCCAAGGGTTGAGACAGTGGCGATACCCCACTGGAGCTTGTTCGGAATTCCTCTTTTTCATAATGAGTTGGTCAGACTCTTTGACCGACAAGGCTGTGAATTCCTTGAATGTTTAATCAAGGATTATGAACTACAAATTGGGGTTCTCAAAACTGAACTAATCCACCTGGATGGAGATATCCAGGCTGATAAGGAATTTACATGTTATAAATATGACTTTTCACGCATCTTTTCCAGTACTGATAATGCCCTGGTTAAAATCAGGGAAACTAAAATAAAGAAACTTAATAGAGATAAGCATGACTATGAGCATGGGCTGGCCTATCTCCCACCTCCAAATAATTTGCAGAATAAACTATTGGTTGGCAGTGGGAATGAATCTGGGTCTACCAATGTAGTTGAGGCCCCATAAACAGAATGGATCCTCAAGTTTGAGTAACAATTTTGTACTGAGGAACGGGTGTCAGGAGAAGTGAAAGAATCGCTAATAGACAGGATTGCGCCTGCTTTACTAATGTAACTGATATAGACAATACTCCTGGTACTTCCCAGGATTTTCATGGGGCCAATGGCAAGACCTCAGGGGAACAGCAAAGGGTTTTCAGAAACAGCACTGGAAGAAGAGGCAGCAGAACAAATGGAGGAGATAGTGGATGTTGGTTCAGAAACTTGTCCACTTGGCCCAATTATGGAGGATAGCCACAGTGCAAATTTTTACAACAGCACTGGTGACTTTAGAATATTTAATTTTCTGACTTTGTACCATCGCCTATTTTAATTGAGACGTTGGCCAAAGGCTTTACTTTTGTGCCTTCTGCCGAGTGATTTAGTGAGAACTTTGGTGGACTTAAAATGTTTTACTAGAAACTTAATTTAAATGTACTACTTGGTAATAACAGCAACTTGGTGAATGACTTTAAGGTTGCAAGTGTTTTCAACCCCCCTTTGCAGACTTCCATTCTCCTTTTTGAAAAATTGTGGAAAATGATATAAGGAGCTTATTGCATAATAGACTTGACCACCACAATCACATTAATAATTTAACACCTCCTGAAAGGGATGCCTTGGTAAGTTTGAAATTTACTGGTATCCACATCATTAAGCCTGATAAGGGAGGGGGATTCATTTTTATGGATAATGACGATTATATCCGGAGAATGTGCCTGTTGTTGTCTTGTGGAGCATATGAGACGGGTTCTAGAAATGAAATCAATGGGGCGTATCAACGAGTTAAAAGTTTTATCAATGACTTGTTTATTGATGGCTCTGTGGATATTGATTTATTTAACTATTTGAACATCATCAGCCCAATTGTGCCTATTATTTTTGGGTTACCAAAAATCCACAAGGATTTGAATAATCCCCCGTTATGTCCAATAGTGGATGGTAGGCAATCAATAACATATGGATGTGCCAAATATACTGATAATAGGTTACAACAAGTTCTTTTGGGTGAGTCTCATATTTGTAGGGACTCGCAGGTATTCCTGGAGGCTATTAATAAATTACCTTTTAGTGATGTATTTAACTTTCTTACAATTGATGTCCATGACTTATATACCTCCATCCCTCAGGATATTGGAAGGAATTGGGTGAGAGATTTCTTATTGGATAAACGAGTTGATGGCCCGACTATTAATCTTATTGATTATCTATTGGACCTAGTGCTTAGTAATCATTTCTTTATATTCAATAAAGAATTTTATTTGCAAAAGACAGGGGTTGCCATGGGCTCCCCCTGTGGTGCCACTTTTGCAAATACAGTAAGGGCCCACTGGGAGAAGAACTTTTGGTTTAAGGATGATATCTTCCAGAGCAGAGTTGTGTGGTACACTCGTTATCTGGATGATATCTTCATCTTATGGAGGGGTGACCGGCCTATGGCATTGGCCTTTGTTGACCATATTATGAGTTTTACAACCTTTTGAGTTTCACCTGGGATTTCCAGAGTGACAAAATAGCTTATCTAGATATTGAACTTGCTAAGGACATGACCAATGGGTGCTATACATCTAAGATTTTTAGGAAATCTACATACTCTAATGCTTTTCTACATTTCACCAGTTCCCACCCCTACCATCAGAAGAGGGCAGTGATTAAGGGCCAGCTAGTTAGAGCGGCGAGAATGGTGTCTCTTGACTGTGATTTCTTGGTGGAATGTAACCTCTTGAAGGACATGTTTCTCAAGAGGGGATATCCATTGAGACTTTTGAAACAGCTGCTTAAAGAAGTGTATGATAAAAGAACTAAGGGTGTGTTTAGACCATTATTACTTGGTATGGGAGATGTCAGGCAGCAAAATGGAGGTAATTCAACATCGACCCTGACTGAACATATTTTGAGTCCCTCAGGGGATAGTTCTTTGGCACCACATGTAGGGCTGGATGCTTCTGGTGGTGTAGCCTGTATAGTGATGACTGGAGAGCCTGCACGATTGCAGACAATTGGTGATATTAATATTGGGTTTATAACCACCTTTTCAATGGATGCACCATTACTAAGAGCTATACTGATTAAGAACTAGTGCTTCCTACATGAGGATACCACCATTAGGGATAAGGTGGGTGAGTTACCAAAAGTAATTTTTAGAAGAGGCTGGAATTTGAAGGCAATTCTGGAAAATTGCAGGCCTCCTGAATATCCCTCATATTGTGGTATGTTGAAATGTGGGAGGTGTTGGATGTGTAAATATATTAATACCACTAATTCCTTTATTGTGGGTAATCAACGTTACCGTATTAAAGGGAGATTTAACTGTGAATCAAGGGGTATTGTTTATTTGAGCACTTACAGAATTGTCCAGCTTTTTATGTTGGCAGGACAGAGAGGCCCTTGAAGAATAGGATCTATGAACATGTTTATAATATTAATAAATTGAATTTAAACACTGCTCTGGCTAGGCATGTGAAGGCTAATCCCTCCCATAACTTTTTGTTCCTTGTCATTGATAAAATAGTGGCTAATGACAGGGGGGTCCATTCCATCATCGTTGAAATTGGACAAAAAGGAATTAGCATGGCAGTTGAGACTTAATGCGCATACCCCAGGACTTAATGATAGTTTGTTTATTAGTGCATTCTCAAGTTAAAATCCCTTGCTAGGTAAGTCTTTTTTCCTTTCATTAATACCATTACTAGTTTTTTCACATTTTTAATATGTTTTTAGCAGGGTATTAGTGCCTTGTTTCTCTTTCCTGGGTTGGGGTGGTCACTGGTCATTTTAAAATGTCTATCTGGTTAGGTATATAATTGTATATGACTTGTAAATAAGTATTTGCGTGTAAAGTGTTTTAAATGGTTGATTATGGCTTATTTATATATATATATATATATATATATATATATATATATATATATATATATATATATATATATATATATATATATATATATATATATATATATATATATATATATATATATATATATATATATATACATATATATATATATATATATCCATATATATATATATATATATATATATATATATATATATATA
This sequence comes from Protopterus annectens, assembly GCF_019279795.1. Classification (NCBI taxonomy): domain Eukaryota; kingdom Metazoa; phylum Chordata; order Ceratodontiformes; family Protopteridae; genus Protopterus; species Protopterus annectens. The sequence continues at coordinate 504,832,876 of NC_056733.1, forward strand.
TATCCATATATATATATATATATATATATCCATATATATATATATATATATATATATATATATGTAGTGTCAAATGCCTTGCCCAGGTCAAAGTATGCTGTGTGCAAAGCATGACTACTGTTAAGAGGTTGTGTTATCCTTTCAAAGAAGTTAACCAGAATCATTAGAAAGGATGTACCCTTGACAAAGCCAGACTGTTTAATTTCTACAAGATTTTTGGATTTCTAATTCCATGATGGGAATGGATCCCATTCCTTAGTTGTTAAGATACAATTAGAGTTCATGAAATTTGCTCATCTCAGCACCCATAATGTGACAGAACTACCTCATTCTGTAATTCATATGGGGTTACATGTATTGATAGCATATCTAAGTACGACTTTAAATTTATTTTTATTAGACTCATTGCTTCTACTACTACTATTGGGATTGTCTGGGTATATTTCTTCCACATTGCACTCATTTCTGCCTGCAAATCCTGGTATTTTAAGACTTTGTGTCTCTCTTTATATAAGACTGCAATCATTGGGTGTAGCAATTTCAATGATCAATGCTACTTTTATCTTCATTTTTTCATGCACTACTACATCTGATTTTCTTTCTTGCATCTATTTTCTGAACTGTTGTTTATGGGTGACCCCCATGTGACATACACTTCATCATTCTCTATAATGCTTTGTGGTTCAAGTTTCCAATGCTGCTATACTGTAGTGTTTGCACAATCCTCAATGCAACAATCTTGTCACATTATTGCGTCTTTCAATAGACAGGCACTCCACCATTAGTGTAGCACACCTAGCAATGGATGTGCATCTGTTTCCATTTATTTACAGAACCATTTGTCTGTTTCTCCCACACTTTCAATAGATTTTATAAACCAATATGCATGTAGTCCACTGAACTGGGTCACAGTTATTAGCCTTTCATCTTTTGGTTTCAATTCATCTCTCCTTAACCAATCCTGTGTCAAATCTTGGTTGACAAGAGGTTGTTCTAGGAGATCTCTGTACTTTATTTATGGCTTTGCCAATTTTATTTCCTGCTCATCTGATCCTTTTCCTGATATTCTTTCTTTTGTTTTTTGGCACATTCGGTTGCTGCCTGATTTTTGTCTACTTCTGGTTTGATTTCTGTTACCATTTCACACAGAAATGCTTCTACTAAGCTAAGCATATATGTCATCTTAGATTTCTTCTCCATGTTTTAAAACTTTCATTATGAGTGGATATGATGAGATCAACAGATATATATGCAGTTCCACTATTGAAAATCATGTAATCTGTTTCAAGGAGGCCCCTACCTCCTTCAAAACGAGGAATGTATAATCTTTGTATTCCTTGATTTTTATATATCATTTGATAAGCATGAAGCATATTTCTTGTTTTCATGTTCAGTTGATCCAATACATTTTGGGGTGGTCAGTCAATCACCTAAGAACTATAAGTTAGAACAGGAAGAACAAATGGCTTGGACTTCATTAATGGAAGTCAAGGCAGTATTCAATTACTGAGCTTTATTCTTATTTGTTAATGTTTTATTCTCGATGCTTCATCTGCTCCCAGATATTTATATACTCCTTTCTGCTCAAGTTCCTTTATATCACATTCCTGTCCTCAGGTTGATATTTTCTTGGTGCTGCAGCTTTCCTGCTTTAAATGTTCATTCTGCATATTCATCATGACCAGATATCATTCTTATATCATCTGAGAACGTTTTAACCATGTGTAGTTGTGCTTTCAACTCCTCAGCTGATGAACTACACAGTTTAAGTCATCCACTAAGAGTAGATGAGAAATCTTTAAAGAAGGTTGATTTCTTGGAGCCAAATTGTAATCATAGCATAATCTGTTAAGTAAACAGTTTAATTGGTTAAGGAAATAAAACAGCAGCATTGGCAAGGAATCACCCTGGAATATCCTCCTTGAATTTTTATCCTTGG